>NC_142795.1:68138539-68211039 GCF_049724085.1 Artemia sp. Qi Xiang Cuo | reverse complement strand
TGGGTTCTTTTGTTTGTGTGTGTGTTTGTTTGGGTTTTTTTATTTGTGTTGGGGCGTGCTTTTGGGTGTGGGTTTGGGCGTGTTGGCGTGCGCGTGTGTGTATGTGTGTGCGTGGATATGTATGTGTGGGGGTGTGTGCCTGTATGTGTGTATGTATGCCTGTATGTGTGTATGTGTGTGTGTGTGACTTTTTGGAATAATAATGACAAGAATGAAACCTAAGCAAAGACTTCAGCTGTAATTAGTAATATTTCAAATATTTCCAAAGAGTAATTTTGTAATATTACACCCAAGGCTATAATTTACAATCCTGATGAAATTTTTTTTTCCCAAACTTGGTACAAATAAATGTACAAATGCAGAATAATTAAACTATTCAGTAAAAAATTAAACGGTTCAGTAAAAAATTAATAGTCTGAGTTTTCAATTATAGATTTTTCCAGCCTTTAAATTTTCAAGGTAATTATTTAAGTCATTAAGGTGGTTCTTGTCAAGTTTAATCTTAAAACCTATTCTTACACCCTTAGCTATGAAAATTTTCTAAACTAGCGAATTTCCCCATATTTTGTATTTGTGCCATACAAATTGTCCATTCTAGAAAACCTTTTTCCTCTATTTGACGTCATCGCCCTTATATCCTTATTTGCTCTCTACGTCCAGAATTAGAGACAAAGATTAAAATAGTTTAGAGCATAGTCTTACAGTTGAGAATTAACCTAGATTTTATTCTAGTCATTGTTTTTGCAATGATTCACCATGTGTGTGTGTTTATTTACAATGTCGTCGAGAGTGGACGTATAAACTATTTTGATTTTTCGAATCTTTTATAATTTTCTTTTTCTATATAAAAATTAGAATATATTTTCATATACTATAACACATTTTTGAAATTTACACTACTCGGTAACAAAAAAAAGAAATTTTGGCAAAAAAAAAGCTTAAATATAATTTACTCCCCTCGTTTTGTGCCTAATTCTGATTAATTTAAAAGCAATTTAAATTTTCCTTTTTATAACAGCTATTGGGACTGTATTGAGTATAAAGTGTTCAACCCGGTGTTATAAAAATAAAGAGGTTATAGCAAAAAGTTAGCAACTGACACTCCTAATCAAAAGGGAGATATGACCTCTAAAAAGTTAATTTTTTCCAGCTTTCTAGTGGGTTATATTCTTGCACATGAACAAATCAACACTAAAACTTTATCGTAAATGCGTGCTACGCCCTGCCTATAGAAAAGAGCCACAACGTTGGTCTTGTCAAGTTTAATCTTAAAAACATATTAACAATAATGTTTTATAATTCTCTATATCCTCAGATGCCCTTCATATTGAAGGAGTGGTCTTATAAATCTTGAAGGGTACCTTTTGAATTGGAAATCAGAAATTCTAGGGCTACTTGTAAGAGCCGGAATAGATCTAAGGGCAACTTCCCCCCCCTTCCCCATTTATGCAATCTTTTTTCCAAATTCATCTCATCAGAATTTTGATATAGACACTTTAATCAAAATAGTTAAAAAGTCAAATAGCTATAGACCTCCGGGATTGCCAAAAAAAAAACAATTGACAAACCTCACCAGTTCGGAGGGGCTTTAGAAGGGGGGGGGGATGGGTAAAACTTTGCCTTTCCCGAGAAATGCCTGGTGACAAATTTTCGTAATACAATGGAAAAGAGTACCTATGTGGAGTCCTGCACTTTTTTCCTAACTACCTTAGTAGCCGAAAGGACGTGTAAAAATACGGTAGCCATTTTTTGATTACTCTTTCGATTAATCTAATTTTACCTATCAGAACGAAAACTCCACACACAAATACATCGTGCTAGTGGTTGAAAAATGAGATTCCAGTTTTCAACTGTGTTTTTCTCAAAATTTTGTCGTTAATTCTGAATGCTTGATCTCGACGACACTCGCTTTCTATTTAGCATATTCTTTTTCGTAGGTAAGTGAGTATGTGCGAGTGTACATTCGTGGGCCTTCATGTGTTTAACTTAGATAACTAGTGGTAATGCTTGAATGATTTGAGATAAGAAAAATTGTACCGATAAATTTGGTTGGAATATACTGCTAAATTTAAAATTAAAATTAAAACAATATAGAAAACTAAAATGATTTGGATCATTACGACAAACTAGTTAAAATCAGTTCAGAAAAGCAATTTAATTTTTTTTACAAAAAAAAAACATGCAAAACACTTTTTGGTCCAAAGGATTGTACAATTTCTTACGTTATTATTCTTACTTCATATTTTTGTTTGACTTCAATTTTCTTTTTTTACATCTTCTTATTGACTTTAATTTGCTTATTTAAATTTTGAGTTTACTAATATTTAAATTTTCAGTGAAATTATTCTTTTTCTTTTAATGCAGTAAAAATCAAAGTTGGTTTATAGCTCAATTTTTAAAAAAGATATTTTTGAAATTTTATATATTATTTTTTATTTTTCTTTAAAAACCATATTTTGAATATAAATACTACTTATGTAAGTTGATGTTGGGACAGTATTGTTAAACTATCATTGGGCTTGCTGTCACTGTTCAGGCTAGAGGTTGAGTAGTTGTTTTAAATAAATTTGCTACACATTCTTCTCAAAGTGATTCTTATTTTTCTATTACTTCATACCATGTGTGCAAAGTCCACATTTGAATAATTTTTCATCTACAGCGTTTCTATAAAAAAACTATTCTCCATCATTGAATGGTAGTTCGCCAATTTCTCTCTCAAAACATACTATATGGAACCAATGGTTAGCATTTGAGTCACAGCCAATCCACTGTACTTGTTTTCCTTTAACCAAGTCTTTGTACGGGGGATGACCAAAACCGCAAATACGGCAACAATTTTGAAAATAATTTTTATCAGTATGCAAATAAACGTATTCAAAAATCTTC
This sequence comes from Artemia sp. Qi Xiang Cuo, assembly GCF_049724085.1. NCBI lineage: Eukaryota > Metazoa > Arthropoda > Branchiopoda > Anostraca > Artemiidae > Artemia > Artemia sp. Qi Xiang Cuo. The sequence continues at coordinate 68,208,153 of NC_142795.1, read as the reverse complement.
ACTCGTTATGCACCGGTATAATTCTGTTTTTGGAAATTCGGAATTATGTCAATGCGTTGTTTATTCATTTCATTAATTTTTTGGAGCGGTGGCTGCTGGCTGTTTTAATATAAATTGAAGATGAACTCTCAAAATGATAAACACATAACAACACAGTTGTGTCCGTCTGTTTGGCGGTAGAATTGGTACTGTAAGTTCTCCAGTCTGTCTTCATGCCCAAGCATCCCCTTTTTTATCATCCATGCTTCGAACATTTTCTTTTCACCTTCCATTTTGTGGTTAAGAGAATCAAAGAAAATAGCACATTGATTTTCATTGTCAATAATTACAATTCTTCAGTGGCCAGTTTGATGAATAGTGAATATAAAATATTTTTTTTGGAAAAGTCTAGAATTAATAGTCTTTCCTTCAAGAATTTTATCTGTCCCAGAACCTGGGAACACACTCATTGCATCTGTGAGACCTAGATATTGAAGCTTGACGGATATCCAATAATCATTGACTTTGTCAGTAAGACATTCAAATTCAATAAGGGTTTTCATATCTTCCAGTCGTAAAGTTTCTTTATAGCTGCCAGTACGGATCCGTACACGGCTGAGAGGGTTAGTTGTGCCTAGTTCATGAACTTAGTTAATAAAGTTTGTGTATCTTGCGTCGTTATTGTGTTTATTTTCTTCATTTATACTTGTTTTTTTTACTCTTTATGTACTTTTTTCACTTCTTATTCATTTTTTCAGCGGCTCATATTTTTTATATGACTGCTCAACTGGATCGAATACATTCGATTAAAAAAGGATCCTTTGAAAAAATCTCAGAAACAATAAAGTGACACAATCTGTGAAACCATTTTCTCAAAAAAAAAAAAATTGCTCACTTGATCGTCGTTGAAATCAAAAAGTTGTTTTCCACATTTTAAAGGGACAGTAATATGCCCCTTATTTACGTCACAGCCATGGTGCTCAATGATTCCTTTTAGTTTGTATACTTCCGACTGAACATGCAGAACATCATCAAAATTAACAAAGGAATCATTTTTGACGAACCCGGAGCTAAAAACAAAAGAAAAAACAACACAAGTTAGTTGTTACGTATGTCTTATGAACTACCTAAAATTAAAAATTCATGTTAAGAACGCAAGTTAAGCGTTTGGTTAAAAACGCTTAACTTGATCGCAGGTTAAGGGGTAACCCTTTGACTTGAGAAACCGATCCCGAAAAGGGCTGATAGGGTTGACCGCCCCTTCCAAAGTAAAACACAGAAAATATTACCTTATTCATCGTTGTCACACGTGTCTTTCCATTTAAGATCAACTATGTCTAACACGCGCTGCATTAGGTTTTTAACTATCGATAAACTTATCACAAGCATAAAACCTATTCTTTTTCCTGAAAAAGTATTAAGCGTTCAAAAATTTGCAACCTCTCTCAAGTCACTAACTTTTTTAAAAATTATAAAAAACAACAAAGTTGTTACGTATGTCTTATGCACTACCTAAAATTAAAAATTCATATTAAGAACGCAAGATTTAGGAGATAACCATGCTTGAAAATTTGTATTTGTAAAATTTAAATTTTTGTTCTAGGGGAAGGACAACCAGTGATCAATTTTAATAGAAGGTTGATCATAGAAGTTTTGTTGGAGTTTTTTTTTCCAGAAGCTATGACAGATAATCATCAGCATATTGAGATTTCCGAAGCAGGAGTAAAGAAATAAGTTACCTTGGGCGCGTACCCAATCCTAAAAAGAGGAATAAGTTACCCCTGCCTGAAAAGAGGCTGTCACATATAAACCGAAACAGATTAGAAAGTAAATCCAAGGGTAATTTTTATTGCATTTGGTCATTTTAGCCTTCTTCAGCAGAGGGGATGGGAGCTCCTAACTTCTTGGAAATAGAACATATATCTTTTATCAGTCATTACATCTGTTAATACACTATCGGTTATCAGTCAAACATAGTGAGAAGTTATGCCCTTACAGCGTCTTTTTTTCGGCTTAATGGCCTTAAAGCGCTTTAACAGATATTCCAATTCTCTGGTCCTTGTAATTCTAACTATGGTCTATAACGGTATGCCATAACAAGCTAAACTTTGCTTTTCATTTCTTTGTAGCAGTTTTAGCATTATAAATACCCTCAGCATAAAATTTGTAACTCCTCCCTCCGAATAAAATAATTTTATTCCTGAATGATTTTTTTTTAATTTGGACTGACCAATTTTATGGGAGACAGGAGGGGGCGCTAATCATGATTTTGCCCTAGGCACAAGAGAGGCCATTACCGCTTTTGCTTTTAGCTATATTTGAGAGTGGTATTATTTTTCTATAAATCATTATATACATATTTCAATTCTAGTGGAAAAAAACTAACACCACTGCTTTCTTACAGTTCGTAACCATGGAGTATCTGATGAAAATACACTGCAATAGGATTTTCATTAAAAAATATCATTCCTTGAAATTTTCAAATTCATACCCCTGACTTTTAATAGCAGGAGTCATGTTTGTCGTAGTCGAAGTACCAACATGCACATTTGCCCCCCCCCCCACAAAAAATAAAATTCTTGGACAACTTCAAGACAACATTGTTGATTGAAACAAAACGAAAAATTTTTCTGTTCTAAGGCATCACTTTTGAGCAGGCCCTGATGAACGGATATAACACTTCCTAGAACATTTCGTGCCTTGTATCCTGTGAGAGATTATTCGTTTAGAAAATTGTCCGGACTACATAATCAAATTTCAGTAGAGAACATGGACTTAAGACAAATAGGTGTTTTTATTTGTAACATCAGTCAAGAGATCTTTTATGTAAATGTCATAATTGAAAATAAACTAAATGAAGAAATTAGTATTGGAAGAAAAAACACAAGAACATATACTATTGCATGAACGAACGTAACCTCCCCCAGCCCCACACATATAATTAAAGTGTTCTTAGTGTTTTTTGGTCCCCCCCCTAAACCCCAAAAAAACAAAAATTTTAATATTTTAAAATCAATAAGAACTCACGCATTGCGATTCATTTATCCAGTGAAAATGCCTATATGACTTGTTTCCTTTAATATTTCAAAGCGGTGCAAAAGATATAATGCATAAGTAGCCTACCATAAAATCATTATTTTTTTTTATTTGTTTGACAAGAAAATATATAAATAACTTCAATAGCTGAGACTTTTATTGTAAACTCTCTAGAAAGTAGAAAGGCCTCAATTGATCCCATTGCTCACTCCTGCTACCACCTACAACTTTTTTTAACACCAAATATTGGCATAGAGTCATTAGGGAGAACACGTGGTTAATGGGGTCAATGACCTAAATTTCCAAGGTCAATGTTGTTTTTTTGGGCAAGTGCACGCTCTCAGGGAATGTCAAGGTATCCAGAAATAGGAAACAGTATTTGTTGTTGTTGTTTTGTGCATGCTCTCAGCGAATGTCAAAGTGTCCAGAAATAGGAAACGGTTATTTGTGTTTGTAAATTTATTTGTTGTTTTTCATGCATGTCAACTGTAGTTCATGTCTGTTTTATGGTTTTTCTAAGTAAGAATGAAAAAACAGGAATTTTCTCAATTTGAAGGATGTCAACAGCAGTTTAGGTATGTTTTATGGTTTTTGTCAGTGAGAATGGAAAAAAAGGAACTTTCTCACTTTAATGGATTATTGAGTCTAACGGGGACAGGGTCAATGACACTTCCTTCAAGATCCTGTTGTTGTTTTGGCCAAGTGCACGCTCTCAGCGAATGTCAAGGTGTCCAGAAATAGGAAACAGCATTTGATGTTGTTGTTGTTTTGGACATGTACATGCTCGAGGCGAATTTTAAGAGTTTCCAGAAATAGGAAACAGTTAGATCACGTGTTTCCTTCTCAGCCAATCAGCGAGTCGGATACATATCCCTTCTCAGCCAATCAGAGGGCTCGCTTACATATTAGCGGCGGAGGGAAATCCATGCAAAACATCAAATAAATTGACCAACACGTTCCTGTTTTTTCATTCTCACTGAAAAAAACCATAAAAAAGACATGAATTGCTGTTGACATCCATGAAAAACATCAAATAAATTGACCAACACTCATAACCGTCCAAGAAAACAACCATCAAAGTGAGAAAATTCCTGTGATTTCAAGTGAGAAAGTTCCTGTTTTTTCATTCTCATTGACAAAAACCATAAAACAGACATAAATTACTGTTTACATCCATGAAAAACATCAAATAAATTGACCAACACACATAACCGTCCAAGAAACATCCATAAATGTGAAAAAATTCCTGTTTTTCTCACATTGATGGTTGTTTCTTGGACGGTTATGTGTGTTGGTCAATTTATTTGATGTTTTTCATGGATGTCAACATCAATTTATGTCTGTTTTATGGTTTTTGTCAGTGAGAATTTGAAAAACAGGAACTTTCTCACATTGATGGTTGTTTCTTGGACGGTTATGTGTGTTGGTCAATTTATTTGATGTTTTTCATGGATGTCAACATCAATTTATGTCTGTTTTATGGTTTTTGTCAGTGAGAATTTGAAAAACAGGAACTTTCTCACTTTAATGGATGTCTGTTCTGGATGTTTTGAGTCTAACAACTGGGGTACCGGAGTCAATGACCTAAATTTCCAACATGTCGATTTATTTGATGTTGTTGTTGTTTTGGTCATGTACATGCTCGGGGCGAATGTTATGATCCAGAAATAGGAAACAGTTAGATCCCGTGTTCACTTCTCAGCCAATCAGCGAGTCGGATACATATCCCTTCTCAGCCAATCAGAGGGCTTGCTTACATAACAATTCACCCTTGAGATTTCGTATATAACGGGCATGCAATGTGATTAAATTATCAGAAACTATTGTGACACAGTGCAAACAACTAGAATGGATAATATTGATGAATTAGAAGCCTTGGCAACTTCAATTTACCATGTAAGTTCCGTTTTAGTACATTTTTCAAATAAAATTATTTTACATGGTCACCCTCCAGTATATTCAGGTAAATCCCCCCCCCCCCAAAAAAATCTTTATACGTTGCTTAAAAATATACACTTTTTTCCATTACGTAAACCTCATCCTCCCTGCCTCCTTTCCCACCATTCATCCCCATTTAATTCTTTCAATTGAAGTTATTACTCAAATTATCTTTTCCCCTTGATGTGTTTAAAATTATCAAATGAACTGGCTCTCCTTTGCAGTAAAAGCCGTGTGTGAATATCCGACAAGAGGGGAGATTTACATAAATAATATTCCCGCGGAAAGAATGATTACTCTTAATTAAGCTTGTGTGCATATTTCAATGATGTCTGAAAAAAAAGGGGAACAAATTGTCTACAAAATTAAAAGAGATTATTGAATAGTTACGCAAGATTAAATCAATGAGAGGGTAAACCTAGGGATGGCTTAATTTTCCAAAATTTAGGGGGAGAGGGTCAATTTGAATCCAGGATATTTGTTGGGGAATGGGTTAACGCTTTTAATGGTGACAAAATAGAAAAGATAATTGTTTTTATCATAATTGTTTTCTATTTCAGTGTCAAACCATTTCTCTTTGATATTTTAAGTATAGCATTTGAATAAAAGGTAGTAAGATATATTCTTTATTGATCTACATTGCGCTTGAATAAATCGCAAGATTAACTCAATGAGAGGGTAAACCTATATGCATTTTTACTTTTTGCTTTGCTGAAAAAGGGTGGAGGAGGGGGCTTCTTTGAGATAAATGCTTTTCTAGACAAATTATGTCTGACAATAAATTCTGTAGAAGGGGATACTAATTTTCATTCTGTAAAAAAGGATGAAATTATTTTCTTTACTAAATTTTTTCTCTTCTTTAAGGACAATGGTGTAGAATGTGCTCCACCTCCCAGTAAGAAAGCACGGAGTCAAGGTAAAACCTCTGCAACAGTTGTTCAATATGGCCGTTGGCCGAAACCCCCCAGCTCCACGCTGCCTGCCTAAGTGCAGCCATCTGTGCAAGCCCCTCTTAATCGAGCCTCAATGCTGCCTCGTCAAGTTGCAGCCTCGGCTGCACGAGCCCGGTATATCGCTAGCCCGGCTGCGAAAGATAGTGATGGACATGATATGATCCATTTGAACCCCAGTCATACAGCAGGGCTTTCAGGACAAGATACAATGCCTGGGCCTTCAAGACAAGCCATCTAGAGAAAACTGTTTACAAGTCCTGCAATTATTGGCAGTAAAAGTGTGAAAAAAATACCGCCCGCTTGAAGGAGTCGTTTTGTTTTTAAATTTTTCACCATTTTTTTAAAAGCCCAGGTGCGTACTGTGGAACGATGTTTCTTTCTCTGCTGTCTAAAACCATCTGGCAGTCGAGCTTTGGCCTCAGTTAAATTTAAATAAAGTTCAGATATTAGATTGCTGATATCATTGTCGACACCATATTTGAGTATGGCATTCCTAAGTAATGGTTTTGAAGTGCTTAAAACGGAAAATAAATGCCGTTGTTCGTGTAGTTTCTTCAGTGTCATAATGGCAACTAATAGCCTTTTCTACTGTTCACGGGAAGATATACTGTAATTTCATTGTCGAAAATGTCGGTGACTACACGTAGACCCTCGGGAGTGCTCTGATTAAGATCCAGCAAAATGTAACCGTAGAGCTTGCTGGTCACCTGAGTGTACGCTGACAACAGAAATTTTGGGGCGCCAGGGTATATCTGTTTATTGAGAGTTATGAGCGAGCTAGAATCACGAACAATTCGATAGATAATATAGATAGAGAAATTCAATGCAAGGGTTTACATGCATTTACTCTGATGAAACAGATTGTGTAGAAATAGGGTTATGGAAATGTGTTCATGATGGGAGTAAACAGTGAACAGTTGTAGAATTTCCTGTGAGAACTGTTCAATGGATTCAGCCAAATCATCAATAATCAGCCACGAGTTCGGTTCAATACTGTTGAAAACATCAAGTCCTCGTATGAATTGTATTGGTATGGTTGTGGCAATTGCTTTTATTTTATCATATGACTCCTGCCAAATACTATAGCAATAGTAGATTTTTTTTTGTTTTTCCAAAAACATTTTATCGAAATTTTGAATTATTTTAGTTAAGAGTGTTGTTTTGCCTGACATTGAGGGCCCACACTGAAACGATCTGAAGGGTGTTTTAAATTGATACATGCTGCTGACAACAGTCGGACTATAACTAACTGTAAATCATACGTGTCCAATGAATAAGTAGCAATAATTTTCCCATAGATCTATCTAGTACTGGTTAACAACAACAAAACAATATTTCATTGCAGCATTTATTTCGGCAGCATGAAAGCAAATATTTGCTAGAGGTGAACTGCAACGATATGAATAACACTTGTTCAACAAGAAAAACAACAACATTTCATGTCAGCATTTATTTTGACACTGCATGAAAACTCTATTTGTTCAACATGAACAACAACATAAGAATAACACTTTATGTTCAACAAGAACAGTTGACAATATTTCATGGCAGTATTTATTTCGACACTGCATGAAAACTCTATTTTTTAAAAATGAACTGCAATTATAAAAACGTCACTTATGGTGTTTAAACACTTTTTGGCCATCAACATGAACAACACTTATTGTCTTTAAACACTTTATCCATCAACAACAACACATTATTTACATTAGTAGCAAACACACACTTTTCTCTACAAAACATGAGCACTTGAAAACAACACTTGAAAAAAAAAACACTTGGAACATGAACTAACACAGTTGAACATTATAGTGAATTTAAAGGTAGGGTCCCCCCCCCAGGGCCGCGGGGCCCAAGGCCGGCCACGGGCGCCCCCCCCCCCCCCCCCCCACCCCCCCCCCCCCCCCCGGCCGGGAGCCGGCCGCGGGAAGGGCCCCCCACCCCCCGGGAGCCGCGGGGAGAAAATGGATTGTACACAATAGTTGTCGTCACTGCTGATACAGGTTAGTGGTTGGGTTAGTTGAGGTTAGTTAGTTTATGAACGGGTTGGGTTGTTAGTTAATTTATGAATGGGTTGGTGGTGGTTAGTGGTTGGGTTAGTTCAAGTTAGGTTAATTTATCCCGACCAAGTTTATTGCGATAGTCTATGCATTCAACTCGGTCTGAAATACTGTAGTGGCAATGAGGCAGTACAGTAACAGAATTCTCGATCCCAAAGACTGAGTCAGATATACATAATATTACATTCTTTTCCACTCTTACAGTATAATTTCTATACTGTAGAGAGAGAATTGCAAGCACTTGTGCCCTCGGCACTAGGCTACTTTCTACACAGTCTCTGTACACACTCATGTTGAAATTGCTCTTTACAAAATGTGTAGGCACCCCTTTACACGCCTTCTTTTCATCCCCACTATGAGTTTCAACGCAATAAACTTTGGGGCCCGGGAACATCCCCCTGGATATCAAATCACTCCCCGTCTCTGATTTTAACATTAATAGTTGGTTGGGGCTTGACGTTTCACCAACTCGGGGTAGAGTGATGAATTCCAGTTGGTGAAATCCATCCGCGAGCTGATGTGTTCCCCCTTTTCTAAATCACCCAATAAATCTTCAGTCCCATTTACCTTTAACAGCAGAGAATCTGTATCCCCATAGTAAACTTGAACCTCCCCCTCCCGTGGCCATTGCACCTTGCACACATTGTAAAATAACGACAACATGTGCTTTTTGGAAATTTCCAGTACTGAACTACCGCCTGCTATATTCTTGTTCAGTACCACATTTCGCTTTCGCCTGTGTAGAAGAACCATGCCAGTCTCTATGCTCGTGAACGATGTAAAATTGGGATCGGCTACAATTCGTGAACGCTCTAGAGGGTCAGTCATAATGTCACAGCGAGATCGATTACTTATGCTTTCACACATTTTTCAAAACGCCGAATTTAGGATGAGTGTGTACAATTTCTTTTCTACCTTGGAGGTTGCCCTAGAGCGTTTATCGACAAAAGTATCGATAAACGTTTTCAAGTATGGTCGATGACTGAACTGCAGGACCCGGTCTATTTTGGTGATTTTGAAACCATTGTTCACCATCCAGTGCAAAAGCACATGGTGAACAAAGATATTCTCCTTAGGGTCCAAATCAGCAATCAGTTTCTGTTTGGAGGGAGTCCAGTGCATCCCCATATCCTCAACCAATGATCGATTGTAGGGGCTCAGAGAGTCCCTGGTCACGGGTCGATTGATGCAGGGAAAAACAAAATCTTTGACGGAGTCGTGAGGCGCCAGCGGAATGTGACCGTCAACTTCGAAGAACCATCCTTGTGACCCATTGTCCTCAACGGTGCTAATGTAGGGTAACTCACAAGGATTCTCAAGCCATTGATAGTTCCCACACGGCAAAGAGTAGTGAGACATTGCCGAGGGGTACAATGAGTTCATGTCCAAGAACACTGCATTTGACTTTGCACCGGTGCTGTTTTGTCCGCTCGGATCGGTTGATAAGACGCGGTCCCCATGAAAAACATACCCTCCCCTCATTGAACGCTCTACAAAAAGGTGCTGATCTACGTCGGTGATTAGGCCTATTTCCTCCCTACTAATTTTTCAAATCAAATTGATTACTAAATGGGGTGTGGAAAAAAAGTAGCCTATATCTAACCCAAACTCTAAATAGATTTGGTCTTTGTTATTACTGACTATATCCAACAGAGTTAGAACGTCACGAGCCAGGTACTGTCTAAGATAATCCCACCCATTTCCACAATCCCTTATAGACCCCATCTTCATGGCGAACTCATAGTCCTTGGTTGTATATTCACTGTTGGTCAGTGAATTGTAAAAAGCATCATTTGGAGGTAGTTTCACTTCACTTAAGCGAGTACCAGAACAGCAATAATCGTATGCGTATATACCTTTATAGGTCAACAGATCATACATTTCACTGTCTGGAAAGTGCTGTTTAAGCAAGGGAAAGCTATCAAAATTGTCGCTTTTCTGCACTTGAATCAATGGACTCAATGCCTTGGGAAAAAAACTAAAGGAATCTAAAAACCTGATTTTATTCAAACACGTATGCCCATTATCCACTGCCTGCCATTTCAGCTCGAGAAGCAACAACTTCTCGGTCGATTTGGGAATAATGTTATAGGTAAATGATTTGTTTACCCATGGACTATCTACTCCCCCTCCCTCCCTATGCATACGCGCCAGTGCCGGTAAAATAAATTTTAAATCATAATTTGAGTTGTGGATAAAAACAGGGATAAAAAAACTGCTGGCTAACATTTAAGTTACACGATTGATGCGAACCCCGTCTCAAATTACTACCCCCCGAGGCTCTGTCCTGCCACAAGTGATTATGCTCTCTGACTTTCCCCCTCCCCCCTCTTGTCCCTCTAGTCCCCTTCTCCTCCTCTACAAACTCTCCCGTATAAACACCAACAATTGTTTTATATTTAATCGAGAGACAATCCTCTGCAGCCAAAACCCTTGGGTAATGGGTATTTCTCAAACGAGAAATAGCACCATTAGCCGTGCCAATTAGTTTAGTCAGTGCCTTGACCATACACTCGTTCTCATCCAATGTTTCTACTATTTCTAACAACCGCATGGTGTTAGAACTGTCTCTTTGCACATGAGCATAGGACACTGCAATAGCCTGGTGTTCTTTGACTCGGTTTGGAAATCTAGGATCATTCACCTCCACCAGCTTAGCTTCACAGTCCAAAGATATTTTGTTGCACTGGAGAAGGGTATTCTGGAAATTTTTGAAGCGTAAAATAGCCCTATCCCCTGAAACTGTTTCCACTGTTTGGTAGCCATGCCGTCTACAATGCCTCACATGATTTTGCAACTTTAATTCAGTTCAAAATCTAGAGATGCATGTTGGACAGTAGAAACGGGTACTGTTTCTTTCCCTGCCCCAAACCTCTACTGATGTCTGTGATAGGGTTAAAATGGCCAATTGCATTGGGTACACTAGGGGGTGTGTATAACAACCAAACCCAGTGTCTGACCAAATCAATTGACGGGCCCCTTACAGGGACGACCACCCCCTTCTTTTTAAACGAATCCCATCTTCAAATTCAGTTTCATACTGAACCACAGTAACGCCGATATTTAAATGGGCATTAGCCCTTTCAAAAATATCAATAGATTGTAGCGTCACTGGGTATTTTACTTCTAAACACGAGAAATCTACAATGGAAAAATTGGATCCATCCTTCCCATGTATGGCCCAATTGTCTAAATTTGTCTTGGTAGCGTCACGTGCTAGAGGCTCGAATGCTTATATGAGCAAAGCGTACTTGAAACATTTTTGATCTTTTTCAAAACAAATCCACTGGACACCATGACAACCTACTAAATCTGGATTATAATTTAAAACTTTATCCCTTTCATACCCACCTGCCCCCCCCCCTCTTAAAATAAAATCTTTCTTAAATTTACAAATATTTAAACTCAAATTTTCAACAAAAAGAACTAGAGACCCACTACCGTTTTCGTTAAAGTTCTCAAGATGCGCTATAATTTGACCTACCCAATCCATGAAAGCACCCTCAAAATTTTCTAAATTCGAATAAATCAAACGCATCTCGGAATGTATATAATGGTGATAAACTTCGCTTTTCCCCTCATTTAAATAGAATACCTTTAAAACAATAGAAACCTTAATTGAATCCCTACCCCCCCACAATTGAATTTGGTTCTCCAGTAGCACACGAATTTTATCCGCATAGGCATGCAAAATTTTTACAGGGTCAAACACAAAATTTCCCCCCATTAGTGAATTAAAAGGATCCCCAAACGTTGCAGTGAAAACAACTATTACATTTAAAATTGTGTTGGACAATTGAAAATCGGGAAAAGTTGTATCCCCCTCACTCTCTTGTATATCATCCCCTCCCCCTCCCCCAAGTTGTTCAACGATATTTGGGGTATGTGAATGCTCCACTTCAGTTATTTGAAGTGGAAGTAGGTAATCGGTGGGGGAAAGAGGAGGGTTTCCAGTTAATTCGTCTGTAAAATCATCCAAAAGCTTTAGTGTATCTTGTTTCAAGTTCCCCTGCTCAACTGCACTATAATCTACATTTAAAAAATCACCTATAAACTCATCAATATTACCTATATCACCTATTATCACCTATAAAATCATCTGGAATATTGTTAATGATACCGTCCCATGTTGAATTGTTGTTGGAGAGCTCCTCTCCTTCACCAGCTGATGACGATGGCGATAATGAATAAGGGACCAATGCACCAATCTATAAATGAAAAAAATAGCTTATTTTCAAAGTGTTCAAATCATCCCTACTGTTTTTAAAATTTGGATTATTATTTAAAGTCAACGCTTAATAGCATTTGGTTTACTCTATCGATATTCTGCTTAACGAAAATCTAAAACGTTTTCATAGAACAAAATTTTGATTTTGCTCAAACAACCCCACCAAATTTCCACTATTTAATGCTCCCCCCCTCCAAGCTGGCCATCTCGGCGCTTCCTTGGCCCGCTCCCCGTGGCGCTTCTCGGGCCCGCAGCGCTTTCCCCGGCGCTTCTCGAGCCCACCAGCGCGTCCCGGGAGCCGTGGTGGCTCCCAATCGGTCAAATAATGTCCTAAAAAAAACGGTATTGTTAGGCGGCATAAGTCGTTTCGCCTACTTCCCATACAGGTTGTGTAGGTCTCCAAATGAGCCTAGATTATTTGTAATCTCGTGTCTGTTCTGTTTCCAAGACTGAACTTCAACAGCTAGGAAAATAGGCAATTAAATGTCGGGAACCGTTAACTCAGACATTGTCAGAATGTTTCCCCTCGCTAAAATCATGGCAAGATTGAAAGCTATTTTAAAAATATTCAGTGCAAATTAGACAGTCCATATTTGCCAGATAGATAAATGTGGTAATCTCTGCAGCCTTCTCTCTTAAAACTATGGAATATTCAATTGTGAACGGAATAGCATTCACAGAGTTTCAAATGGTGAGCATTAGCAGTAATTGACTGCACTTTTTAAGTTACCAAAAAGATTCGAGGACAAATATGCCCCCCCTCCCCCCTTTTCAGCAATGTCATAAATAGCAATTATTATTTTTGGGAATATAAATTGTTTCGCTCTTACATAGAATTCCAATTTCCTAAATATCTAACGCTAATTTTGCAAACAATTCCGCTATTTTCAGATTTACACACAGAATTACGTAAAAGCATTGAAATCCAAGACTAGACATAACCACTAATGATAGATCAAGACAGGAAAAGGGGTGAAACAGATCTATTTATATGCCCATGCGGAGCTTTAAGCCAAAGATTAAAACTAGATAATGTTCAATTGTGAAAAATAGCATTTTGAGTTTCATAGCGGTGAGAGATTGCAGTAAAAACTAGAAAATTACCTAAAAATATTCGCTTATGAGATATCGAAGCGATAGCAACAGAGAAAATATCAAAGATTAGAAAAAAAGAGTCGTTTCTTTGCAAAAAAAAATTACATTAGATATCTCTGAGGGAGGGCAGAGAAAACAATGGTTGGGGGCGAGGGGTTAATATTTTAATATCCCGCTGAGATACACTTTTACACAGTGTTGAAAAATAGTGAAAAGGAAAAAACTTTGGAAGAAATAGATATATATATTTCTATAAGATAGGTAGGAAAAATGCTCACATTTGCAAATCCTGGCTGCACTTGGTTTGCAAATCCTGACTGCACTTGGGTGTCAGATGGTCCAGGTAGCGCGAGTTGGACCTCATGATCTTGTGCAGCTGGGCCAGCAATGCCACAGGGCTGTGCAGCCGGGGCAGCTCCTGATACCCTTGAAAAAGCATGATGAGAGGCAAGCTCACAATCTTGTATAGGTGGGGCTGCGGCATTGAAAGCAGCCATCCACTCTCTTTTTGGTTTTCTGAGAGGCTGCATTGGGTCAGGCAGCGTGGAGCTGGGGGGTTTCGGCCGACGACCATATTCTATAACTGATGCTCTTACAGGGGCTGCCTCACCCTCTCTTGCTTTCTTAGATGGAGGGGGCACACATTCTTCACAATTGGCCTTAAAGAAGAGAAAAAAGTTGGTATGATAAATAATTTCCCCCTTTTTACAGAAAGAAAGTTAGTACACCCACTGATATAATTTTGTCTAGAAAAGCATTTATTACTAAGAAAGCACAACGTAAAAAAATTTTATGAAATATACTAATTGCATCCTTTTTTGAATCTGAGAAAAGAAGAATTATGACTCACTGAGCCATTCAAAATTCAGCCTATAAAAAGTCAGCCTAGTTTGCTTCTAAGCTGTTTGAAGAATTTCTTATTTTTAGGCGTTTCTGTTCTTTTCTGGTTTTAATCTGCTTTGAGCATGCCTTGTTTGATGCATTTAAAGTATTAACGGTATTTTTTTTAATCTTTCCATATCATTTTTCGGTAGCTGGTATTTACCCCACCCCCCAAAAAAAACAGGCTCGAGGAAAATAATCCCCACAGAAAATATCCCTGAGAAAAGACGTGGAAAAATCCCCCCCCCCGAAAGATATCGCATCCTTTTGAATCTGAGAATTAAGGCTCACTGAGCCGTTCAAAATTCAGCCTATAAACGTTGGCCTAGTTTGTTTCTAAGCTGTTTGAAGAAAATCCCCCCTAATACTAAACGTTGAAAATGTGAATATTTAGTCAAACATCAAAGCATTGATCAAAGCTATGGTTCTTTTTCAGTTATCCAATAAATAAAAAAATGTTTTTAGTCGCATTCTTTTGAATCTGTGAAACCATTGGAAACTAAACTGCTAACGCTAATGAAAAGGAAGTGCTTTAAAAGGGTGACAGCTAATTATAGGCCTCGCGCTGGAGCCTTGTGTCAAACCAGAGCGGTTAATGACAACAGTGACGAATGTCTCAGTTAGAGAAAAGATTACAATAGGGAAACGCTAAATTTATCGAAAAGATAATTATTTCTTTTTGCGAGAATTTTGTTTGTAAAACAATAGGGGATGGGGTTAGGTTTTGAGGGTAAAAAGAACATATTTTATTTTTTCTAGCGAGTATAAAGATTACATAGTAATTTGTTTCTTAGAGTGGGAGGGGGAAGGTGATGTACCTGAATCGACTTGAGCTTGACCACGGACATCAATTTTATCTTGAAAATAAAAAATTTACTTACCTTGAAAATTGTGGCTGTCAAGGTTTCTAAAGAGTTAAATTTATCCATTGTTGTATCAACTATGTCAAAATACTTTCTGATAATTTAATCACATTGCATGCCCGTTATATACGAAATCTCAAGGGCGAATTGTTATGTAACGGGGAAAACCATATGTAACAAGCCCTCCGATTGGTTGAGAGGGGATATGTAACCGACTCGCTGATTGGCTGAGAGGGAAACACGTGATCTAACTGTTTCCTATTTCTGGAAACTCATAACATTCGCCTCGAGCGTGCACAAAACAACAACAACAACAAATGCTGTATCCTATTTCTGGACACCTTGACATTCGCTGAGAGCGTGCACTTGCAACAACAACAACATCGACCTTGACATTCGCTGAGAGCGTGCACTTACATACAACATCGACCTTGGAAATTTAGGTCATTGACCCCATTAACCACGTGTTCTCCCTAATGACTCTATGCCAATATTTGGTGTTAAAAAAAGTTGTAGGTGGCAGCAGGGGTTAGCAATGGGATCAATTGAGGCCTTTCTGCTCTAGAATGCTGGCATTCCCAAGTTCTATTTGTAAAACTACGACAATCCCCAAGGTGTCCAGAAACCTGTCGTTCCCATATTCTACTGAAAAAATGCATTCTCACATTCGAATTACATAAATTTTCCGTACCATAAAGACTACGACAACTGCCAAACCATATAAATTACAAGAATATGCTGACCCAAAGCCTTCTGAAACTACTTTTTCACTCCAGTAATTACGACTGCTCAGGCCCTGTCCAGCATGAGTCACTATATGTTGTGTATGTGACACCGTCATTTAGCTATAAAAAAAATTACGAAAAAACAGTTTCAGAAAACGAATACTCTTCTCATTTGAGTCCTTTTTAAGAGAAATCTTTCAACAAAGGGGGGCCCTTAACCGAGGGCAGAATTAGATCTCTCGCTCCTAGTTTGCTACATTTGTAAAATAACGCTTTTATTGACATTAATTTAAAAAAAAAATTTCTCCATGAGAAGTAAAGAGCGAAGTTGGAACTTAAAGCGAACACAAATTACTACCTCACAGCCTATCTAACATATATCAATAAAAATAATGCAAATAAATCAACGGGTGAAGTTTCCCTCTTTTTGTAGAATTGCAGAAAACTTGCACTTTACTAGAAACACAAAATAATATAGGATTTTTTTTGCGGTAAAAGTAAACCTTCTAAGAAGACTATTAACAATATAAAAGTAAAATATTTTAAGATTGTTATTTTTTTTATTTTTTTTTTTTAATTTGGCATCACTTCTGCACAATGAGCTCAGTTCAATGATTGACCTTCGTTTTGGATCTGAAAAGGACATTTCATGATTATTTTGTAGACAAGTTCAAAATGATTAAAAAGATTTAAAATAGTACTTTGGTACAGCCCCGTGGCAACCCTTTCAGTTATGCACCTCATCAAAAAAAAAAACATGAAAAGCAGGCTTCTCAAATAAAATATTTTTCGCTATAACGTATTTTCCCCAGCAATAAACATGCACCAAGATCTGCCTCACCCAACGTATAAACATTTGGTCATCATGGTTGCAGCGGCAGCTGCAACCTAGTAAAGAGCGATCCACATCCCATAGTAATCAAAAGTTGAAAAATGTGTTTTCAAAAAAACGGTCTAGTGAGAAAATATTACCATTTGACACTGAATCAGGAATGGTAACTATTTTTTCGATTAATCTTAGAAGTAAAAGTTTATTGCGAAAAGAAATGAATGGTGATTTCGAAAAAGAGCCTGAAACCCCTAGAAAATGGCGTCAAATCGAAATAAAAAGTGCACCATTAGAATCAACATGGTCGAAAACCTCTAGGTGGAGAATTACAGTCCTCCGCCTTGAACACCAAGGAAAATGACTTTTTTGTATGGGTAGCTCTGATGTGTCTCTTTTTTTTTCCAGGGCTAGCGGTTTACCAGAACATCATAAGTGATATGATTAATTGCTCATTAGAAAGCTGTTTCTCATTTTTACGCGCTTTTGATAAATTTCACCAAGTGCATATGCCATATGACATAAAAATGGCACAAGGTGCGCCATTTCTCAAGGGGGGGGCTAGCGGGCGAAAAAAACATCGTGTACAGATGTTTAATAGCTCACATTAAAGTTATTTCTCATATCTAGGTTTTATTTATGAATTCCACCACCTCCAACTGCCAAATGGCACTACTGATGCCATGTCTTAAGTGGAAGAGCTAGGGGCTAGTGGGCTGCCAGAACTTCTTAGAGAGATGTTTAATGGTTGATTTGAAAGCTATTGCTCATATCTACGTGATTTTAATCAGTTTTGCCATCTGTAAGTGCCAAATAGCACAAAAAATGGCACCTTTTGTGCCACTCCTTAAGTTGAAAAGCTTCGAAGTATAAAACGGTACCGTTGTAATAATTATGGTCCAAAACCCTTAATTGAAGATTTACAAGGGACCCTCACCGTATACTCTCCCTCCCAGTAGATAAACTTGATCAAAAGAGTCCATAATGTTTTCACAAATTTTTCTTTGTTCATCTGCAACAGAAAATAGAAAAATAAATTTAAACTGACAAACGAAAAGGAAAAAATAACACTGAAATCAGACGTAGGCAATTCTTGATCTCTTACATTGTGACGAAACCACAGTTGTAACTTGCAACCAGGGGCTTAGCTCCAGCATTTTTACTGAAGAGGGGCACGAAGGGTCCATATTGAGATAGACAATAGACATGGGCTCTTTAATAGTTTTTCCTTCAAATTATTGGAACGGGAACTACCCCTATCCTGCCCCCAAACGATTGGAACGGGAACTGCCCCCAAACGATGATAGAAAGGCCTCATGAGCTCGTGACGGGAGTCCATATATGGGCATAGAATACTACGAGAACACCGTGCTGCCATCTACAATTGAGTCTAACGCTGACGGGACATAATTTATTCAAGGATTATCGATCAAGTCCAATGAGGTCAAGGTCAATTGATTTGTTGTTGTTCGTCCAGGAGAATTGTCTCCGGGGCGAATTTCGCAAATGCGCATTATCGAGGAAGAGATAGATTGATCTAGGACAAGTGACTTTCCGAGAACTTTATTTACATAATCGATGGAGAATGTATTGATCTAGGACTCGAGGGGGAAAATGGATTTCCGAGAACTTGATTTGCATAATCGAGGGGAGTGAATTTCCGAGAAATTGATTTGCATAATCGCTGGAGAGAATGTATTAATTCACGAAAGGAAAATTAGAAATGACATCACTTGTTTCCTAGGAATTATACGGGACTCTAAAGAGATAAATTCTCATTCTATTTTTTGAATACGGCTTCTCTGATCTTTAGACTTAGCGATAAAACTAATATTCTTTCGAAACCAAAATAGCGTAGCAAGGAAATTAGTAGAGATGAAGAGATTAACGCGGGAAAGGGTTTCCTAGGAATTTCAAATGTGACAGCGCAGGGATGCAGAAACAAAAGGAACACGCAGAAATCACTTTTAGGGGATTATTTGGGTGGAACCGTTTTAGACATTTTAGAAGATGATTTAAGCGAAACAGTTAGGGACATTTTACAAGATGATTTTAGAAGATGATTTAGAAGATGATTTGAGGGTGAAACTCTGTGGTCTTTATAATACACAAGTTCCATTTGAACAGTCTTGGGAGGTCCCCTATCCCAACAACCCCCCTACCCCAACCCCAAAGGACTCCGACCCCCCTACCCCAACCCCGAAGGAATACCACCGGCCCCCAAAGGCCCCCGGTCCCCCAATGGCCTCCCGGGACCCCAAAATGCCCCAGGCCCCCAAAGGCCGTCGGGCCCCGAAAAGCCCCCCGGGACCCCAAAGAGCCCCCCCACAACTTTTTTACCCCCCCATTTTTTAATACTTTTTTTTGCACACTTGAGACAGAGAAGGGCCCCCACATTTCAAAAGGCTTTATTATATCTTTTCAGAACAAGTTCTTTTCTTAATGTCCTTTCCTAAACCAATTTTACGACTTGAAGTACTCATCTTTTTCACCCACAACTTTACTTTACGACTTTTTTGCATACTCCAACATCAAGCAATACTTTTCAAAAGGCTTTATTATATTTTTTCAGAACAAGCTCTTTTCTTAATGTCCTTTCCTAAACCAATTTTACAACTTGAAGTACTCATCCTTTTCACCCATAACTTTACTTTACGACTTTTTTGCATACTCCGACATCAAGCAATACTTTTCAAAAGGCTTTATTATATCTTTTCAGAACAAGTTCTTTTCTTAATGTCCTTTCCCAAACCAATTTTACAACTTGAAGTACTCACCTTTTTCACCCACAACTTTACTTTACGACTTTTTTGCATACTCCAACATCAAGCAATACTTTTCAAAAGGCTTTATTATATCTTTTCAGAACAAGTTCTTTTCTTAATGTCCTTTCCCAAACCAATTCTACAACTTGAAGTACTCACCTTTTTCACTCACAACTCTACTTTACGACTTTTTTGCACACTCCAACATCAAGCAATACTTTTCAAAAGGCTTTATTATATTTTTTCAGAACAAGTTCTTTTCTTAATGTCCTTTCCTAAACCAATTTTACAACTTGAAGTACTCATCCTTTTAACCCACAACTTTACCTTACGACTTTTTGAATATCCCAACGCCAAGCAGTTTTTTTTCAAAAGACCTTTTTATATTATTTCAGAACAAGTTCTTTACGTAATGTCCCTCCTAAACCAATTTTACAACTTTATGTACTCATCCTTTTCACCCACAACTTTACTTTATGGCTTTTTGAATATTCCATCACCAAGCAGTACTTTCAAAAGGCTTTTTTATATCTTTTCAGAACAAAAATCAAATATTATTAATAAAATCACACGTATTTTAAATGTGTGAGTCAAAGTAACAATAATATTCTTTAATACCACCAAATGTTTACTGAACACGTACAATTTTCTCTTAGAAATAATATTTTTCATCAGTGTTAACACTTTTTCTGTTCGAACTAGCAAGTTTTCTAACAAAGATACCAAGCTTTTTTTTAGGAGTAACATTTTTTGACTATAATAACAACTTTTCTGCCAGAAGTAGCGAGTTTTGCTTAACTCTAATAAATCTTCTCATCAAGGTAACCATATTTTACCTTAATACTAAAATACTTTTACTGAACACACACAAATTTCTCTTAGAAATAATATTTTTTATCAGTGATAACACTTTTTCTGTTCGAACTAGGAAGTTTTCTATCAAAGATATCAAATTTCTTCTTAGAAGTAACATTTTTTTATTGTGATAACAACTTTTCTGTCAGAAGTAGCAAGTTCTGCTTAACACTAACAAACCTTCTCATCAAAGTAACGACATTTTACCTTAATATTAACATACTTTTAATGAACACACACAAATTTCTCTTAGAAATAATATTTTTCATCAGTGATAACACTTTTTCTGTTCGAACTAGCAAGTTTTCTGTCAAAGATACCAAATTTTTTCTTAGAAGTAACATTTTTTGGATTGTGAGAACAACTTTTTTTTCAGGCGTAGCAAGTTTTGCTTAATACTAACAAACATTCTCATCAATGTAATGACATTTTACCTTAAAACTGACATACTTTTACTGAACACACACAAATTTTCTCTTAAAAATAATATTTTTTATCAATGATAACACTTTCTCTGATCGAACTAGCAAGTTTTCTGTCAAAGATACCAAATTTTTTTTTAGAAGTAACATTTTTTGACTATGATAAAAACTTTTCTGTCAGAAGTAGCAAGTTCTGCTTAACAATAACAAACATTCGCATCAGAGTAATAACATTTTACCATAATACTAACCTACCTGTAATGAAAACGCACAATTTTCTCTCTGAAATAATATTTTCGTCAACGATTACACATTTTCAGTCCGAACTGGCAAGTTTTCCATCAAAGATACCAATTTTTTCTTAGAGGTAACATTTTTTTGACTGTCATAAAAACTTTTCTATCAGAACTAGCAGCTTCCTTTATACACTAGCAAACCTTCTCATCAAATTAACAACATTTTACGTTAATTCTAACTTACTTTTAATGAACACACACACAAATTTCTCTTAGAAATAATATTTATCATCAATGATAACACTTTTTCTGTTCGAACTAGCAAGTTTTCTACAAAATATACCAAATTTTTTCTTAGAAGTAACATTTTTTGATTGTCATAAAAACTTTTCTGTCAGAAGTAGCAAGTTTTGCTTAAAACTAACAAACCTTCTCATCAGAGTAACGACATTTTACCTTAATACTAACTTACTTTTACTGAACACACAAATTTCTCTTAGAAATAATTTTTTCATCAGTGATAACACTTTTTTTGTTTAAAAGATTTAGTTTGATAATTCAGATGAAAATGATGATCTTTTAATTAACATTTTTTGACTTTGATAACCTCTTTTCTGTTAGGATTAGCAAGTCCTTATTAGCATTAACAAAAATTTACACCAAAGTAGTAATATTTTGCCTTAATACTAACTTACTTTTAATGAACACACACAAAGTTCTCTTAGAAAAAATATTTTTCGTCAGTGATAACACTTTTTCTGTTTGAACTAGCGAGTTTTTTACCAAAGGGACCAAATTTTTTTAGAAGTAACATTTTTTGATTGTGATAACAGCTTTTCTGTCAGAAGTAGCAAGTTTTGCTTAACACTAACAAACATTCTCATCAAAGTAAGGACATTTTACCTTGAAACTAACATATTTTTACTGAACACACACAGATTTCTCTTAGAAATAATATTTTTCATCAGTGATAACACTTTTTCTGTTCGAACTAGCAACTTTTCTACCAAAGTTACCAATTTTTGTCTTAGAAGTAACAATTTTTGATTGTGATAACATATTTTCTGTCAGAAGTAGCAAGTTTTGCTTAACACTAACAAACCTTCTCATCAAAGTAACAACATTTTACCTTAAAACTAACATACTTTTACTGAACACACACAAATTTCTCTTAGAAATAATATTTTTCATCAGTGATAACACTTTCTCTTCGAACTAGCAAGTTTTCTACCAAAGATACCAAATTTTTCACTTCAGTTCAGATTTTTCTCAAAGAGATGAAAAAATTTAAAATAATGTTTCAAATTTTTCATAGAAGATAGAAATGTTCAAGTTCACTTCTGAATTTTACCAAAGAACACAATTCAATTCTAATTTCTCCAGAGAAAATGCAAATCTTCCACTACACTCTTAAGTTCACCAAGACATAAAGAAATTTAAAGTTCTGTTCTAAATTTTTCCATAGTAGATAGAAAAAGCTATACCATATTTGTGAATATTTGGTATGAAGATAAAAAGTTCTACTTCAATTTTAAGTTTTCTCAACGAAGTGAAGAAAAGTTCAACTTTGATTCTGAATTTTGTCAATGAAAAGAAATAAGTTATCGATCAATTCTATTTTTCCAAAATAATATAAAAAATTTCCACTTCAATTCAGATTTTTCTCAAAGAGATGAAAAAATTTAAAATACTGTTCCAAATTTTTCATAGAAGATAGAAAAGTTCAAGTTCTCTTCTGAATTTTACCGAAGAACACACTTCAATTCTGATTTCACCAGAGAAAATAAAAAAGCTTCCACTTCAGTTCTTATTCCCCCAAAGACACAAAAATTTAAGTTCCAATTCTAAATTTTATCGTTGTAGATAGAAAAAGTTATACCTTAGATGCGAATACTTACCTTGAAGATAAAAAGTTCCACTTTAATTCTAAATTTTCTCAATGAAAAGAAATATGTTATTGTTCAATTCTATTTTTCCAAATAATATAAAAAATTTCCACTTCACTTCAGATTTTTCTCAAAGAGATGAAAAAATTTAAAATAATGTTCCAAATTTTTCATAGAAGATAGAAAGTTCAAGTTCTCTTCAGAATTTCACCAAAGAACATAATTCAATTCTAATTTCTCCAGAGAAAATAAAAATCTTCCACTTCAGTTTTTTGTTCACCAAGACATAAAGAAATTTAAAGTTCTATTCTAAATTTTTCCCTAGTAGATAGAAAAAGCTATATCATAGTTGTGAATATTTTCCCGGAAGATAAAAAGTTCTAATTCAATTTAAAATTTTCTCAATGAAAAAGAAATAAGTTATTGATCAATTGTATTTTCCCAAAATAATATAAAAATTTTCCACTTCAGTTCAGATTTTTCTCAAAGAGATGAAAAAATTTAAAATAATGTTCCAAATTTCTCCTTGAAGATAGAAGTTTAAGTTCTCTTCTGAATTTTACCAAAGAACACAATTCAATTCTAATTTCTCCAGAGAAAATGCAAATCTTCCACTTCAGTTTTAAGTTCACCAAGACATAAAGAAATTTAAAGTTCTGTTCTAAATTTTTCCGTAGTAGCCTAGATAGAAAAAGCTATACCATAGTTGTGAATATTTTCCCGGAAGATAAAAAGTTCCATTTTAATTCTAAATTTGCTCAATGAAAATTTATTGAGAAAATTCAGAATCAAAGTTGAACTTTTCTTCACTTCGTTGAGAAAATTTAAAATTGAAGTAGAACTTTTTATCTTCATAGCAAATATTCACAAATATGGTATAGCTTTTCTATCTACTATGTAAAAATTTAGAAAAGAACTTTAAATTTCCTTATGTCTTGGTGAACTTAAAAGTGGAGTGGAGGATTTGTATTTTCTCTGGAGAAATTAGAATTGAATTGTGTTCTTTGGTAAAATTCAGAATTAAACATGAACTTGTCCATCTTTTGTGAAAAATTTGGAACAGTAATTTAAATTTTTCATCTCTTTGAGAAAGATTTGAACTGAAGCGGAAAATTTTGTATCTTTGGTAGAAAACTTGCTAGTTCGAAGAGAAAAAGTGTTATCAATGATGAAAAATATTATTTCTAAGAGAAATTTGTGTGTATTCAGTAAAAGTATGTTAGTTTTAAGGTAAAATGTTGTTACTTTGAGGAGAAGGTTTGTTATTATTAATCAAAACTTGCTACTTCTGACAGAAAAGTTGTTATCACAATCAAAAATTGTTACTTCTAAGAACAAATTTGGTATCTTTGGTAGAAAAGTTGCTAGTTCGAACAGAAAAAGTGTTATCACTGATGAAAAATATTATTTCTAAGATAAATTTGTGTGTGTTCAGTAAAACTATGTTAGTTTTAAGGTAAAATGTTGTTACTTTTATGAGTAGGTTTGTTAGTATTAAGCAAAACTTGCTACTTCTGGCAAGTAAGTTATTATCATAATCAAAAAATGCTTCTTCTAGAAAAAAAATTGGCAACTTTCGTAGAAAACTCGCTAGTTCGACCAGAAAAATTTTTATCATTGATGAGAAATATTATATTTAAGGTACATTTGTGTGTGTGTTCAGTAAAAGTAAGTTAGTTTTAAGGTAAAATGTCGTTACTTTGATAAGAACGTTTGTTAGTGTTAAGCAAAACTTGCTACTTCTGACAGAAAAGTTGTTATCACAATCCAAAAAATGTTACTTCTAAGAAAAAAATTGGTATCTTTGGTAGAAAACTAGCTAGTTCGAACCGAAAAAGTGTTATCACTGACGAAAAATATTATTTCTAAGAGAAATTTGTGTGTGTTCAGTAAAAGTAAGTTAGTTTTAAGGAAAAATGTCATTACTTTGATGTGAAGGTTTGTTAGTGTTAAGCAAAACTTGCTAGTTCGAACAGAAAAAGTGTTATCACTGATGAAAAATATTATTTCTAAGAGAAATTTGTGTGTGTGTTCAGTAAAAGTATGTTAGTATTAATGTAAAATGTTGTTACTTTGATGAGAATATTTGTTAGTGTTTAGCAAAACTTGCTACTTCTGACAAGAAAGTTGTTATCACAATCAAAAAAATGTTACTTCTAAGAAAAAATTTGCTATCTTTGACAGAAAACTTACTAGTTTGAACAGAAAAAGTGTTATCATTGATGAAAAATATTATCTCAAAGAGAAATTTGTGTGGGTTCAGTAAAAGTATGTTAGTTTTAAGGTAAAACGTCGTTACTTTGATAAGAAGGTTTGTTAGGGTTAAGCAAAACTTGCTACTTCTGAGAGAAAAGTTGTTATCACAGTCAAAAAATGTTACTTCTAAGAAAAAATTTGGTAACTTTGACAGAAAACTTGCTAGTTTGAACAGAAAAAGTGTTATCACTGCTGAAAAATTTTATTCTTTAAGAGAAATTTGTGTGTGTTCCTTAAAAGTATGTTAGTATTAAGGTAAAATGTCGTTAGTTTGATGAGAAGGTTTGTTAGTGTTAAGCAGAACTTGCTACTTCTGATAGAAAAGTTGTTATCACAATCAAAAAATGTTACTTCTTAGAAAAAATTTGGTAACTTTGGTAGAAAAGTTGCTAGTTCGAACAGAAAAAGTGTTATCCCTGATGAAAAATATTATTTCTAAGAGAGATTTGTGTGTGTTCAGTAAAAGTATGCTAGTTTTAAGGTAAAATGTCGTTACTTTGATGAGTATGTTTGTTAGTGTTAAGCAAAACTTGCTATTTCTGACAAAAAAGTTGTTATCACAGTCAAAAAATGTTACTTCTAAAAAAAATTTGGTATCTTTGGTAGAAAACTTGCTAGTTCGAACAGAAAAAGTGTTATCACTGACGAAAAATATTATTTCTAAGAGAAATATGTGTGTGTGTTCAGTAAAAGTATGTTAGTTTTAAGGTAAAATGTCGTTACTTTGATGAGAAGGTTTGTTAGTGTTAAGCAAAACTTGCTACTTCTGACAGAAAAGTTGTTATCACAGTCAAAAAAATGTTACTTCTAAGAAAAAATTTGGTATCTTTGGTAGAAAACTTACTAGTTCGAACCGAAAAAGTGTTATCACTGATGAAAAATATTATTTCTAAGAGAAATTTGTGTGTGTTCAGTAAAAGTATGTTAGTTTTAAGGTAAAATGTCGTTACTTTGATGAGAAGGTTTGTTATTGTTAAGCAAAACTTGCTAGTTCGAACAGAAAAAGGGTTATCACTGATGAAAAATATTATTTCTAAGAGAAATTTGTGTATGTGTGTTCAGTAAAAGTATGTTAGTTTTAAGGTAAAACGTCGTTACTTTGATTAGAAGGTTTGTTAGTGTTAAGCAAAACTTGCTACTTCTGAAAGAAAAGTTGTTATCACAGTCAAAAAATGTTACTTCTAATAAAAAATTTGGTATCTTTGACAGAAAACTTGCTAGTTCGAACAGAAAAAGTGTTATCACTGATGAAAAATATTATTTCCAAGATAAATTTTTGTGTGTTCAGTAAAAGTATGTTAGTTTTAAGGTAAAATGTCATTACTTTGATGAGAAGATGATTACTTTGATGATTACTTTGATGACATTTGACAGAAAAGTTGTTATCACAATCAAAAAATATTACTTCTAAGACAAAATTTGATATCTTTGGTAGAAAACTTGCTAGTTCGAACAGAAAAAGTGTTGTCACTGATGGAAAATATTATTTCTAAGAGAAAATTGTGTGTGCTCAGTAAACATTTGGTGGTATCAAAGAAGATTGTTGTTACTTTGATGCACACATTTAAACTACATGTGATTTTATTAATAATATTTGATTTTTTTTCTGAAAAGATATAAAAAAGCCTTTTGAAAGTATTGCTTGGTGATGGGATGTTCAAAAAGCCATAAAGTAAAGTTGTGGGCGAAAAGGATGAGTACTTCAAGTTGTAAAATTGGTTTAGGAGGGACATTACGTAAAGAACTTGTTCTGAAATAATATAAAAAGGATTTTTGAAAACTACTGCTTGGCGTTGTGGTATTCAAAAAGTCGTAAGGTAAAGTTGTGGGTTAAAAGGATGAGTACTTCAAGTTGTAAAATTGGTTTAGGAAAGGACATTAAGAAAAGAACTTGTTCTGAAAAGATATAATAAAGCCTTTTGAAAAGTATTGCTTAATGTTGGAGTATGCAAAAAAGTCGTAAAGTAAAGTTGTGGGTGAAAAAGATGAGTACTTCAAGTTGTAGAATAGGTTTAGGAAAGGACATTAAGAAAAGAACTTGTTCTGAAAAGATTTATTAAAGCCTTTTGAAAAGTATTGCTTGATGTTGGAGTATGCAAAAAAGTCGTAAAGTAAAGTTATGGGTGAAAAAGATGAGTACTTCAAGTTGTAAAATTGGTTTAGGAAAGGACATTAAGAAAAGAACTTGTTCTGAAAAGATATAATAAAGCCTTTGAAAAGTATTGCTTGATGTTGGAGTATGTAAAAAAGTCGTAAAGTAAAGTTGTGGGTGAAAAGGATGAGTACTTCAAGTTGTAAAATTGGTTTAGGAAAGGACATTAAGAAAAGAACTTGTTCTGAAAAGATATAATAAAGCCTTTTGAAATGTGGGGGCGCTTCTCTGTCTCAAGTGTGCAAAAAAAAGTATTAAGAAATGGGGAGCAAAACAGTTGGGGGGTCTCTTTGGGGTCCCGGGGGCCTTTTGGGGCCTGGAGGCCTTTGGGGGCCCGGGGGCCTTTTGGAGTCCCGGGGGGCCATTGGGGGACCGGGGGGATTTTGGGGCTGGGGGGTTCCTTCGGGGTTGGGGTAGGGGGTTGGGGGTCCTTTGGGGTTGGGGTAGGGGACCTCACAAGACTGTTCAAATGGAACTTGTGTATTATAATGACAACAGAGTTTCACCCTCAAATCATCTTTTAAATCATCTTCTAAAATCATCTTGTAAAATGTCTCTAACTGTTTCGCTTAAATCATCTTCTAGAATGTCTAAAACGGTTTCACCCAAATAATCCCCTAAAAGTAATTTCTGCGTGTTCCTTTTTTTTGGCATTTCTGCGCTGTCACATTTGAAATTCCTAGGAAAGCCTTTCCTGCGTTAATTTCTTCATTTCCACGATGGTCCTAGCTAAACTATTATGGTTTCGAAAGAATATTAATTTTATCACTAAGTCTAAAGATCAGAGTAGCCGTACTCAAACGATAAATCATTAATTTATCTGTTTAGAGTCTCGTATAATTCCTAGGAAACAAGTGATGTCATTTCTAATTTTCCTTTTGTGAATCAATACATACTCCCCACCGATTATGCAAATCAATCATACGTTTGTTAGTTTGAGTCTATATTCGTATCTGTACTGAGTAGTGTCTTGTATATTCCTGGACTTTGTAAATAAACCATATTTTGTACAACTACTGACTTTGCATCATTATCAAACAAATGGTTATATTGTGAGCACCATTAGATGAACTAAGCCCAAACCAAAGCAAGTCTCACACCAAATTAAACGAAAGGAAAAATAAAGTAACTTTCCTAAAATACTTTAATTTATTCCATAAAAAGTGTCCTTAATTGCTTTGCTTTTACTGTACCGAAAGTCCTATACTATTTTGTGTTTTCAGTAAAGCACTAGTATTGTATAATCCTAGAAAACATAGGGAAACATAATTAGTTGGTTTATTTGTACTAGTTTTATTGATATATGTTAGATATGCAGTGAAGTAATAATTTTTGCCCGTTTAAGTTACAACTTCGCTCTTTACTTCCCTCGGAAAACTTTTTTTTTTAAATTAATTAATTAAAAAAAATGTCCACAAAATAAGTTTTTCAAAGAAAAGTAAAGAACTCCATTAAGCCAAAAATGAACAAAAGTCAAATTAAATGAGACTCAAATGAACAGAAATTATAATAAATTGCCGAGTCAAACTCAAAACGAGCAAAAATTAACATAACTAGGGCTGACAACCCCTATGCCTTCCCAAGGCCAGAACATAATTTGCACTTTACTGAAAAAATACAAATGATTTTATTTTTATAACTTTAATAAATCAAATAATATTAGCATTTTGATTGCTAAATATCAGTATATGTATATTAAACTGACAATGCACATTCATTTGTATTTATTTCATTAAAGTACAAATTATGTTCTCGCCTTGGGAAGGCATAGGGATGTTGAGCCTTTTCAAGCTTAGGCTAAATAAAGGGAGATATATCCTACCCCCCTCCCAAATGTATCTTTTTCTATAATGGTGAGAAGGTTAATGGAGAGTAGGGCAATTTAAGCCCAATAATTAACTGTAAAGTTTGTAATACTCCTCCCCCACCGAAACATTGACACATCTTCCTTTTTTCATGATTTCACATGAGAAATCAAGTGAATCAACAAAGTTAAATCAAGTATTTATAAAATGAAGGTCTATATTTACCCTTAGTTATCAAACAGTTCGTGGTAACGAACTGTAAGTAAGGAGCGACCCGGCTCAATGGTAACCGAAACCAATTGATACATCAAAAGAATCAGATTTCAATGCTGAATTCAAATATATAAATTTCATCAAGTTTAGTCCTACCCATCAAAAGTTACGCGCCTGAGAAAATTTGGCTGATTTTCGAAAAAAGGAGGAAAGACCCTCTAAAAGTTATAGAATCTTAATGAAAATCACACCATCATATTCAGAGTATCAGAGAACCCTACTGTAGAGGTTTCAAGCTCCTATCTACAAAAATGTGGAATTTTGCATTTTTTGCCAGAAGAAAGATCACGGATTTGTGTTTATTTAATTTTTTGTTTGTTTTTTTTCCCCAGGGGTGATCGTATCGACCCAGTGGTCCTAGAATATTGTGGGAGGACTCATTGGAACGGAAATTAAAAGTTCTAATTCCCTTTTTAAGTTACCAAAGAAAATGAAGGGCAACTAGGCCCCCTTCCCCGCTCATTTTTTTCCCCAAAGTCACCTGATCAAAATTTTGAGATAGCCATTTTGTTCAGCATGGTTGAAAATATGATAAGTATGTCCTTTAGGATGACTTAATTCCCCGAAGCCCCGGGGGGAGGGCTGAATGTTATGAACTTTACCCATTTTTATCTTATCATTGTGGTTAGGAGGAAGTATACAGATATTTTCAAAGGTGATTTTTTCTGGTAGGCGGGGGAGGGTGGGGGCGGGGGTTATTTGGGAAGATCTTTCCACGAAGAAAGTTTTCGTGGGGGAAGGGACATTGCTATGAAGGGGGTTCCGGATTTCCCAGCATTATTTAAAAAAAAGATCAGAAAGTAAATATAAAAAAAACAAGTTTTCCAACTGAAAATAAGGAGTAACATCAAAACTTAAAACGAACAGAAAATATTACGTGTATGATTGGGTTTACCCTCTAGTCAATGACCTCACTCTTTAAGCCAAATATTTTTTAGTACTTTCATAAGAGCTATTTATTTTAAATAACGGCCTTTGTGATTATTAAATAAAAAAAAAAAGTTTTTTAAACTGAAAGTAAGGAGTGACATTAAAACTTAGAATGAACAGAAATTATTCCGTATATGAAAGGGGCTGTCCCCTCCTCAACACCTCGCTCTTTACGCTAAAGGTTTTTGTTGTTTTAAAAATAAAGTTGTGGGACAGAATCAAACTTTAGCTTAAAGAATGAGGCGTTGAGGAGGGACAGCCCCCTTTATATACGGAATAATTTCTGTTCGTTTTAAGTTTTAATGTCGCTCCTCACTTTTAGTTTAAAAAACTTGTTTTTTTATTTAATTTCTGATCGTTTTTTAGTTAATGCAGCTTTTATTTGCATAAAAATTTTACTTTTCTTTTGCTAAATGGATGTCTTTACAAATTAACTTACGTAACTAACTTCTATATTCGTATATTTTTCTTCTGGCAAAAAATACAAAGTTGCAGATTTTTGCAGATATGAGCTTGAAACCTATGTAATAGGGTTTTCTGATACGCTGAATCTGACGGTGTGATTTTCATTAAAATTCTTTCACTTGTAGGGATGTTTCCCCCTCTTTAAAAAATCGAGTAAATTTTCCCAGGCTCGTAGCCTTTGATGAGTAATACTAAACTTAATAAAATTTATATATTTAGAATTAGCATTATAAACACATTCTTTTGATACATTTATTGACATCAAAATTCCGTTTTTAAAAGTTTTGATTACTATTGAGCCGTATCGCTTGTTTTTTTATTTTTTTTTATTACGTATATGTTATTACGTATATGAGGGGTTCTCCCTTAGTCAATACTACGCTGTTTACGTTAAAAGTTAAAAAAAAATTTTGATTCACAAACCCCTGAATCACAAAGACCGTTTAATTAGAATAGATAGCTCTTTTAAAAGCACTAAAAAAACTTTAGCGTAAAGAGCAAGGTATTGACTTGGGGGAGAACTCCTCACATACGTTATAATTTCTGTTCGTTTTAAGTTCTAATATTCCTTCTTACATTTCAGTTGAAAAAACTTGTTTTTTTTATTTAATTTCTGATCGTTTTTTAAATAATGCTTGGAAATCCGGCGCCCCTTCATAGAAATGTCCCTTACCCCAAGGAAACATCCTCCACGGAAATATTCTCCAGAGTAACCCCCTCCTCTAGCCCCCCCCTCCAGAAAAAATCCTTCCTGAAAATGGTTAATTAAGACAGGCATCTCACACAATATCGGCCGTAGCTCAGAACATGGACTGTCTCGCCATTTGAACTGCATTGTAAACCGTTCATCTTCATGTCCAACAAAATGAACACAATCACTTGCATTGACGCCGTATGAAGGTGAACCATCGTCCCAGCTTTAATAGTCCAAATTACTTCCATCTATCCACTCAAAAGTAGAGTTTTCCCTCCTTAGTCCAATCCAAGCACCTCTCCTTAAGTCATCTTGGAACACGTAAATGAACTTATTCTTGTCTTCTGAGTGGAATGAGGGGAGGCTTCCTTTTAGTGCTTCACATATTTCCTCGGCAACGTCAAAACGAGAAAAGCTTTCTAAATATCGAAAGCAGCTACAGTCATTTTCATTGCTGCAAACTAGGCTCCATTCATCCATACAGTAGTCACCATTTTTGGAAACTCCAATTTTAGACTCTGTAAATAATGTCACGTCTTAAGACTTGCACAAAATAATTAGAGTAATATTTAGAATAAAAGATGATAGCTTCTTTTCTGTGCTATACACCGTTAAATAATTTTGTTGTTCTTTAGGGTTACTTCACCCTTGCTTCTAGTGAAAATTTTTGCATCAAATTAAGCTCGAATTAATTTAAAGAACCGGAAAACCTTTTATATAAGACTACGGCCCTAGAAAAAGGAAAGCAGAAAAAAAAACTTTACTACGATTGTGTAAAAGCTCTTACATCTAAAAGTCATTAAAACTTGTTTGACATCATACAAAAAAAATTCTTAGTATTTTTCATAATAAATCATCTATTTAGATCCCCCCACTTAGAGATTGTTTACCTCCTTTCAAAAAGTATGCATCTTTCTTACTGGCTCGAGAGTTCAGTGTCAATGAAATGTTATTAAGAATTTTTATATAGCCCTACATAACGTTTTAAAGTAGTAGATTGAGGTTTTTCTCAGGCAAAGCCAGAAAATTTTTCTGTGCCACAAATAACGTCCACCACATAATAAATAATATTTTATAAATGATAATGATGAGGGAAAAAGTTTCATATTCAGTAAGAGCTCTCCAATCACTTGGAACAAAACTACCAACTAGCTTAAATTCTTTTCTTAATTGTAAACCTAATTTTTAGAAAAATACTAGAAGGTCGCAAAGATACAAATGCAAATTTTAATATATTGGAAAACAAAAATAACGTCGCAATAGAAATAAGAGAATATAATATTTATCAATCAAGTGACTTGAAAAAGTGAAAAGATTAATGAATAAACCGATTACTATATTGGTATGTCTCAGGTCAGGGGTATAATTTGCTATGGTGTGGGGGAAGGGCAACCGCTTTCTCCAAACTTCAGTCCTCCCTAGACCTCAGTTTGCTCCCCCTCTAGCTGAAATTCAGTTATTGGAAAATTTTGTCGAAACTACGATAAGCATGTATATTAAATCACTATTATTTTCACTTGATTTGGGAAAATTGCATCCAACTTCTCCCCCCCCCCCAGGATTCTGACAAAATTACGCACATGTCTCACGTGGTTTACTGTTTCGACAAATTGAGATACCCTATGAAACGTAGATGTACCACAGTGTATGTTAAATCAAAAACAGTACAACCAATTGCACCAATCAGCAGTATGCCGATACGCTACACCATAACAGTGTTACGAATGAAAAATCTAGAATCATTACTAGAAGTCCCGAACTGAAAAGTCAGGAAACTACGCTCGTATGCTACACTATATTTAAGTTCTGGGCCTAGATTTTGCAGATAATCTAGTCTGTCATGGATAAGCCAAATAAGAATTGAAAAAGTATATAATGTGCTTGATGGACATTTCTAAAGTTGGGTGAGGTTAAGAAAAAACATTATCAAACAGTTCGAGGTAACGAACTGTAATCAAGGAGTGCCCAGGCTCAATAGCAACCTACACTCTAAAAAACAGAATTTTGATGCCAGTAGATACATAAAAAATATCGTATTTTATGCTAATTTCAAATATATAAGTTTATAACAATAATTTATTATAAGCAAAAAAAAAAAAAAAAAAATAGGCCATACAGAACAGTATTCTTAATTACAATTCACAAGAAAAATAACATAAATATCAAGTTTCACTCATTGATGCCAACGCTTCATTTACATATTTATATAACTGCTTGATTATCCTTTTTACTGTCGCTTTCAGGATCCCCGGGAACTCCAAGCTACCACCCTCAAAATACTTTCCCCGTAATAGAGAAAGTTGCTGGCATTCGGCGATAATATGGGCCTCATCCTCAATACCTAGGTTACATCTGGGGCAAGAGTAACCCGCATCTGGATCTGGGGCCACCCTTTTTTCTTTCAAATACTCTTTTTCTATTTAATATATAAGTTTATTTCATCAAATTTAGTTTTACCCATCAAAAGTTACGAGACTGAAAAAATGTATCCTTCTTTTTGAAAAAAGGGAGAAAAACCTCTAAGAGTGATAGAATCTTAATGAAAATCACACCGTCAGATTGAGCGTATCAGAAAACCCTACTGTAGAGGTTTGAAGCTCATAACTGCAAAAATGTGGACTTTTGTATTTTTTGCTAGAAGAAAGATCACGGAAGCGTGAGTAGAAAAGGGGATACCAGCCCGGATGGGGTTACCACTGCTGCCATCTACAATTTAGTCTAACGCCGACGGGACAAAATTTATTCAAGGATCATTGATCCACGAACGGGTCAATGACCCCTTTTTAAGGTCGAGTTATTTGTTGTTTCCATGTGTATTGACAGAGGGGGATGAAGTTTGCACATGCGCATGGACGGTGGGGAATGTATTGATCTAGGGTAAGAAGGGAGAGAATTTCTGAGAAATTGATTAACATAATCGATGGGTAATGTATTGATCTGGGACTCGACCAGGACAAGTGAATTTTCGAGAAATTGATTTACATAATCGCTGGGGGAAAGTATTGATCCGATAACGGGAAACAGGATCACGTGTCTCCTTCTAAGCAAATCAGAGGGCCGGTCACATCTTATTCTAAGCCAATCAGAGAGTCGGTTACATATTGTTTCCCAATAAAACACAATTCGCCCTTGAGATTTCGTATATAACGGACATGCGTTGTGATTAAGAATTAAGAAAGTTCCAAGACACAATGGATAAAATATTGGATATTACCGACCTTGAAGCTTCATCTACAATGATTAACAATGTGAGTTCTGTTTAGTAAATTTTCATAGTTTATTAAAAAAAAACATTTTACATAGTCCCCCTTCAGTAAATTCAAATTCAGGAAACCCCCTCCCCCCACACAATACAAACTCCACTATATTTTGTTTATACTCTCTAGAAAGCTTAAAATATGTTCTTTTTTACCACGTAGACCTAACCTCCCCCCTCCACACCCTCTCAGTTTGTGACTTTAATTCTTCCAATAGAAATAACTATGTTTTTGAACTCTCCTTTTGACAGCCAACTTTCTGCCTATCCCTTAGCTATGAAGCAACTATGTTTTGACTTGAGAATTTCCGTGAAGTTTTAAATAGCTGATAATTACTGTCACCCTTTTAAAGTACATCCGGCCTCTCAATCCATACGTTAGCGGCTTATTCAAAAGGTTTCACAGAAAAAAGGATACTTTTGATCAAATTAACATCATAGCTTCTTCATCGCAAATTTGACTTTTGCTTTACTGTGTTTATATGGGGAGGGGGTTTAGGGTTGCAATGCCTCGCTTCTAACACCTTCATTGTAAAGTGAAAACAAAGTGTTTCTTCGCGTGAAAAGTAAGGGGGCGGGATTTCTAAGAAAAGAGGTACATTGCTTTATTATGTGTAAATTGAATAGCATTTACGTCTAAGATCGTAAATTTTAGGCCTATAAGCTGTGTGTTAACAATCTTTTATCTTATTTAAAGTCTATAGACTGGAACATTTAGAAATTTTTTCGAAATGGTAAAAATAGAAACATTGATTTCTATCCTAAGGCTACAAACTACTGATTGTCAAGTTTTCATTTTTTTCACTAGTTGTGTAATAAAAACGTATGATTTCCAAGCCTAGTGTATTTCTCGTAAATTTTTACTTTATGCTTTGCTGAAAAGGGAGGAGGGGGCTTCTTTGCGATAAATGTTTTCTAGACAAAATTATGGTTAGGGGGCGGGGATACTAATTTTTCTTCTGTAAAAAATGAATCATTATTCCTTACTAAACTTTTCTTCTTTTAAGGACAATTATGAGCATTGCTCCCCTCATGAAAAGAGGGCTAGCACCGACCCAACCCCCGTGCAGCGTTTGGCGATAGCTGACACATCCAGGAGTGTTCTATACCAGTCCCCTGTCCCTTCTCAAATCATTGCGCCCTCTATGAAATCTCTCCCTTGGACATTCAAGGTTGCAGTAGAAGTGCCAAGGGGACATCGACTAGGCCTAGAATGGGATTTAATATGCCCGTGATCTATTAAATGACATTGAGAATAAGAAGGAGATCCCTAATATCACCGAGGAAATTAAAGACATTGTGTTATAGATTTCAGAAGTAAAGTTTCATATATTTATTATTATTATTTTCTTAGGCTTAAGGGTCGAGGTTTGAGAATTTTAAGAGAATATTTTCCTTATTTTAACATATTTATTCAGATGACTACTGACTCAATACGGGATACAACCTGATAACCAAGTTCAATATTTGTTATCTACCATAAACTTCACAGAAAATTGACGCCACCCCTCCGACTGGTAAAGGTTAGGTTAGATCGATTTCAGACTGAACAATGTAAATGGAGAAAAACATGAAATGGGTTATAAAAGAATAAAATAAAAAGCAATAACAATTACAATTTAAGGGAAAATGAGAGGAGAGGACTCCGGGGGAGGAGAGAGTGTCTTTGAGGGACGGAGAGCAGTTTTTGGTCAACAGCTCAACATTAAATTTTTTTTCTGCTGGATCGTTTTCAGACTGGACAATACAAATGATGAAAAACATGAAATGGGTTATAAAACAATAGAATAGAAAAAAATAACAAGCGTGATTTAAGGGAACATGAGAACAGAGAACTCCAGGGGCGGAGGGAGGGTCTTTACGGAACGGAGGACAGTTTTTTGGTGAACAGCTCAACATTAACTTTTTTCCGCTGGATTGTTTTCAGACTGAACATTGCAAATGATGAAAAACATGAAATGGGTTATACAATAAAAAAATAAAAAAAAATAACACGCTCAATTTAAGATAAAATGAGAGAAGAGGACTCGAGGAGATGAGGGAGTGTCTTTAAGGGACGTAGGGCAGTTTTTTGCTCAACAACTCAACATTAACTTTTTTTCCGTTGTTATATTTATAATTTATTTTTTGTTTTGCAAAGCAGTAGTTTTTAAGTGTAGATTTAATGTTACCCAACCTCCTTAAGTGAAAATGATTTATTCTAAGAAAGTTAGCTGTATTTGTTAGAGTTTCAGAAACATTACATATTTATTTAATTTAAGCCCTTTTTTCAGATATAATAATGTTTGGTGTGATTGACACAGAATATATTGGTCTGAAATATTCCTCAACTGGCATTATTTTCGAAGCAGCCTTCTTACTCCTAGATGATCAACGGCGTGAAATTCATAGCTATAAATGGAACGTCAGATACAATATGTATAAGTACGAGAAAAACAGATGGAGTCCAACGCTAAATTTTATAAATTGAAACGGCTTTTACGTTAAAACCATAAGACCACGTAATGAAAATGGCTATGAAATAAAACTTGTACAAGAGGAAATTCAGGAAATATGCATTTTTTTCGGTGTGCAAGCTGTTTATGTTAAAGGAAACGTGCCAATTGATAAACTCTTACTAGAACAATGTGATAAAAACATAGCATTATTCAATTTGGAAGACTTCAAATGAGAGAAATACCTGCATTCAGTGCATGACCCAGAAGATGAAGTTAGATATTTCGCTCAATGGGTACCAGAAAAGATACCTGACATGGAAAAATGCATCATATATCCAAAGACTTAAACTCTTGCTCTTCATCATATCAAATGGATTAGCTTTTTGTTTTTAAATATGTCATTATGTATTTTTTCAAATGGTTTTAAATATGTTTAAGCAATAAATATCTTAAGCCTCAGCCGTCTTTATTCTTTAGAATAGTTCATGGCTATATAATAGTTCATTCTTTCAAAGGTTAAAGAATTTTTCTGAAATCACACTTTCAGATTCGGAATGTCAGGGAACACACTTTCAGGTTTAGCATGTTGAAGAACCCTAAGTAGTCATCCCTAAAGATGCAAGTTAACCCTAAAAGCTTAAGGAATTTCTCTGAAATCATACTTTCAGATTCGGCATGTCAGGGGACACACTTTCAGGTTCGACATGTAGGACTTTCAGGTTCAGCATGTTGGAGAACCCTAAATGGTCATCCCTAAAAAGGCAAGTTAACCCTAAAAGATTAAAGAATTTCTCTGAAATTACACTTTCAGATCCAGCATGTCAGGGAACACACTTTCAGGTTCAGAATTTTGGAGAACCCTAAATGCTCATCCCTAAAAAGGTAAGTTAACCCTACATGGTTAAAGAACTTCTCTGAAATTAAATTTTCAGATCCAGCATGACAGAGAAGTCATACGTCACTTTTCAACATCTTTTATATCCCAACACCAAATTTTCGCAATGAAAAAGAAACAAGTTACAGGTCAATTCTAATTTTTTTCCCGAGAAAATAAAAAGGTCCCACTTCAGTTCCAATATTTCTCAAAGAGATGAAAAATTTAAAGTACTGTTCCAAATTTTTCATAGAAGATAGAAAAAAGTTATACTTTGATCGTGAAAAAGGAGCTCCACTTTAATTCTGAGTTTTCTTGAAGAAATGCAAAATCTTCAAGTTCTCTTCTGAATTTTCTTAAAGAAAAGAAAAAGTTAACCCAATTCTGAAATTTACTAAAGAAATTGTAAAAGTTTCCACTTCAGTTCTTAATTTCTCAAAGCCATACAAAAATGTAAAGTTCTGTTTTAAATTTTTCCATACATGATAGGAAATGTCATACAATGATTGTGAATAATTTCAATAAGGATAAAAAAGCTTCATATTAATTCTAAATTTTCTCAATGAAGTTAAGAAAAATTCAGGTTCTCTTCTGAATTTTCTCAATGATAAAGAAATTTGTTACAGATCAATTCTAATTTTTCCATGAAAATATAAAAGGTTACACTTCACTTCTGTTTTTTCTCAAGTTTATGAAAAAATTTGATGATCTGTTCTAAATTTTTCCATAGAAGATAGAAAAAGTTATACCTTAGTTGTGAAAATTTTCAATGAAGATAAAAAGCTCCACTTTAATTCTAAATTTTCTCAATGACACTTCATTCAGTACTAACTTCTCTGGAAAAGATACTTTCACGTATCCACCTTTTGAATGATTAAAATTCTTGACTACTCCAAAGGAATTTAATTCCTCACTGTCATGACAACGTAGGCATACATTCCCAATAAGATCTCTACTACTACTTGTTCCTTAGTTCAAATATATCTCTTTGTCAGCATTCAAGGCAACAATGACTTTATCATGTGCACAATATTTCTTCGAATAATTCATTTTCATGTTTTTTTTAAATATGGTGTAGGTGTTTATCCCTCCAATGGCAAAAAATTACTGATTTAACACACGCTATAAACTAGATAGTCTCGATAGCCTACCGTGGAGTACCACTGGGAAAGCCGCTTCCAATGTAAGAGTAACGCGCACGTATGTAGGCTAACCTAACTTAACCTAGCCTAATCACCTAACTTAATCTAGCCTAACCTAACCTAACCATACTTGCCGGAAAATCCCCCCAGGTCGACTTTGTATTTCTCTCTCACTATGCATGCTTGCGGCTGTAGCAAACGTACTCTATGGTTGCTCTTATATTGGAAGCGGCTTTCCCAGTGGTACTCCATGGTAGGTTGTCGAGACTATCTAGTTTATTGTTTGTGTTAAATCAGTAATTTTTGCCATTGGAGGGATAAACACCTACACCATATTTTTAAAAAAAAGACGTAAAAATGAATTATTCGAAGAAAGTGTGGGCACATGATAAAGTCATTGTTGCCTTGAATGCTGACAAAGATATATATTTGAACTATGGAACAAGTAGTAGTGGAGATATTATTGGGAACGTATGCCTACGTTATCATGACAGTGAGGAGTTAAACTCCTTTGGAGTAGTCAAGAATTTTCATCATTCAAAAGGTGGATATGTGAAAGTATCATTTCCAGAGAAGTTAGTGCTCAAAGAGAATGCCAACATAAAAATAATAGTTGATGAAAATGGACAACTTCTAGCTAATGTTTCTGGTAACATGTTAGCCGTTGATAGATCGTATTGTCATTTTTCTGGTGTTAGAATTCGAATGAAAGCAGAAAGGAAAAAAGGCCTACTGATGCACCAACATTATAAATCATATCTTGTCAACGTGCCAGAACTGCTACCTCTGTAAAAATAATGTGATTATGGACAGTGAAATTGCCGGTAAAATAAAAAGAGCATTGGCAGACAATATCAATAATGAATATAATGATAAATTGATTGGAAAATGAAGCACAAGTGAGCATTATTGCTACTATTGATCGTATAGTCAATGAATCAAATAATACCTAGGATAAAACGTGTATTGAATCAGTAAGTTACATCCCAGTGGAAATTGTATATGACTCAAAATGGATGAATGATTATTCTAGTGGTTATGAACTAAGAGAAGCGAGTAACTCTAGTATCAAGAGAGAGAACTCGATAAATTATTTTATGGAACAGATTCAGAATTTTCAATGTTGTTCAATGATGTTAATAATGTAAAATATTGTTTGTAACATATTTTTATGTTAATATTTTACAAGTTATTATTTCAATAAGAATATCCTATGCATTACTTTGTTATATTTCTATTATATTAAGATGAGTCATCATGTTAAACGCTGGGGCTGTTTTATTAAAAATTTGGAAATTTTTTATTTTCTTTGGAAAAAATTAGAATGGAACTGTAACTTTTTTCTTTTCTCTTACAAAATTCAGAAGAAAAGTTGAACTTTTCTTAACTTCGCTGTGGAAAGTAAGAATTAAAGTGGAAGCTTTTCTCTTCTCAGGGAAACATTCAGGAGAGAATTTTAAATTTTTCATCTCTTTGAGATAAATCGGAACTGAATTTAAGAAAATTTAGAATTAAAATGAAACTTTTTATCTTCATTGGAAAATAAACACAATCATAGTATAACTTTTCCTATCTTCTATGGAAAAATTTAGAATATACCTTTAAATTTTTTATGTCTTTGAGAAAAATCAGCTGAAGTGGAAGCTTTCTATTTTCTTGGAAAAATTAGAATTGATCTGTAACTAATTTCTCTTTCATTGAGAAAATTCAGAAGAGAGCTTGAACTTTTGTTCACTTCATTGAGAAAATTTAGAATTATAGTGGGGATTTTTATCTTCATTGAAAATATTCACAACTAAGGTATAACTTTTTCTCTCTTCCATTGAAAATTTTAGAATAAAACTTAAAATTTTTATGTCTTTGAGATAAATCAGAGCTGAAGTGGAAGATTTCTATTTTCTTGGAAAAATTAGAATTGATCTCTAACTAATTTCTTTTTCATTGAGAAAATTCAGAAGAGAACTTGAACGTTTCTTCACTTCGCTGTGAAAGCTCAGAATTAATGTGAAGCTTTTCTTTTCTCAGGGAAAATATTCTGAAGAGAACTTTAAATTTTTTCATCTCTTTGAGAAAAATCGGAACTGAATTTAAGAAAACTTAGAATTAAATTGACACTTGTTATCTTCATGGAAATTATTCAAAATCATAGGATTACTTTTCCTATCTTCTTTGGAAATATTCAGAAGAGAACTTTAAATTATTTATGTCTTTAAGAAATTAGGAACTGTATTGGAAGCATTCTATTTTCATGGAAAAATTAGAATTGATCTGTAACTAATTTCTCTTTCATTGAGAAAATTCAGAAGAGAGCTTGAACTTTTCTTCACTTCATTGAGAAAATTTAGAATTAAAGAGGAGTTTTTTGTCTTCATTGAAAATATTCACAACTAAGGTATAACTTTTCTATCTTCTATGGAAAAATTTAGAACAGATCATTAAATTTTTTCATAAACTTGAGAAAAATCAGAAGTGAAGTGTAATCTTTTATATTTGCATGGAAAAATTAAAATTGATCTGTAACTAATTTTTTTTCATTGAGAAAATTCAGATGAGAACTTGAACTTTTCTGCACTTCATTGAGAAAATTTGAATTAATGTGAAGCTTTTTTATCTTCATGGAAAATTTTCACAATCATAGTAAGACTTTTCCTATCTTCTATGGAAAAATTTAGGACAGAACTTTACATTTTTTTTATGTCTTTGAGAAATTAAGAACTGAAGTGGAAACTTTTTCATTTTCTTTGGTAAATTTCAGAATTGGGTTAAATTTTTGTTTTTTTAAGAAAATTCAGAAGAGAACTTAAATATTTCGCATTTCTTTCAGAAAACTCAGAATTAAAGTGGAGCTCCTTATCTTCATGGTGAATATTTACGATCAAAGTATAACTTTTTTTTTATCTTCTATGAAAAATTTGGAACAGCGCTTTAAATTTTTCATCTCTTTTAGAAACATTGGAACTGAAGTGAAACCTTTTTATTTTCTCAGGAAAAAAAAATAGAATTAATCTGTAACATATTTCTTTTTCATTGCGAAAATTTGGTGTTGGGATATAAAAGAAGTTGTAAAGTGACGTATGACTTCTCTGACATGCTGGATCTGAAAGTGTAATTTCAGAGAAATTCTTTAACCTTTTAGGGTTAACTCGCCTTTTTAGGAACGAGCATTTAGGGTTCCCCAACATGCTGAACCTGAAAGTCCTACATGTCGAACCTGAAAGTGTAATTTCAGAGAAATTCTTTAACCTTTTAGGGTTAACTTACCTTTTTAGGGATGACTATTTAGGGTTCTCCAACATGCTGAACCTGAAAGTGTGTTCCCTGACATGACTAATCTGAAAGTGTGATTTCAGAAAAATTCTTTAACCTTTTAAAGAATGGACTATTATATAGCCATGAACTATTCTAAAGAATAAAGACGGCTGAGGCTTAAGATATTTATTGCTTAAACATATTTAAAAATATTTGAAATAATACATAATGGCATATTTAAAAACAAAAAGCTTAATCCATTTGATATAATGAAGAGCAAGAGTTTTGGTCTTTGGATATCTGATGCATTTTTCCATGTCAGGTATCTTTTCCGGTACCCATTGAGCGAAATATCTAACTTCATCTTCCGGCTCATATATTGAATGCAGGTATTTCTCACAATTGAAGTCTTCTAAATTTAATATTGTTAAGTTTTTATCACATTTTTCTAGTAAGAGTTTATCAGTTGGCACGTTTCCCTTAAACATATACAGCTTGCACACCAAAAAAAGTGCATATTTCCTGAATTTTCTCTTGTATATGTTTTATTTCATAGCCATTTTCATTACGTGGTATTATGGTTTTAACGTAAAAGCCGTTTCAATTTATAATATTTAGTGTTGGACTCCATCTGTTTTTCTCGTACTTATACATATTGTATATGACGTTACATTTATAGCTATGAATTTCACGCCGTTGATCGTTTAGGAGTAAGAAAGCTGCTTCGAAAATAATGGCAGTTGAGGAATATTTCAGACCAATATATTCTGTGTCAATCACACCAAACATTATTATATCTGAAAAAAAGGGTTTGAATTAAATAAATATGTATTGTTTATGAAGCTCTAACAAATACAGCTCACTTTCTTAGAATAAATCATTTTCACTTAAGGAGGTTGGGTAACATTAAATCTATACTTAAAAACTACTGCTTTGCACAACGAAAAATAAATTATAAATGTAACTGCGAAAAAAAATTTAATGTTGAGTTGTTGACCAAAAAACTGACCTACGTCCCTTAAAGACAGTCCCTCCTCCCCTGGAGCCCTTTTCTCTCATTTTGCCTTAAATTGAGCGTGTTGTTGTTTTTTTTATTTTATTCTTTTATAACCCATTTAATGTTTTCACCATTTACATTGTTAAGTCTGAAAACGATCCAGCGGAAAAAAAGTTAATGTTGAGTTGTTGAACAAAAAAATATCCTCTGTCCCGTAAAGACACTCCCTCCTCCCCTGGAGTCCTCTTCTCTCATTTTTCCTTAAATTACGAGTGTTATTGTTTTTTATTTTATACTTTTATAACCCTTTTCATGTTTTTCATCATTTGTATTGTTCAGTCTGAAAACGATCCAGCAGAAAAAAATTTAATTTTGAGTTGTTGACCAAAAACTGCTCTCCGTCCCTCAAAGACACTCTCTCCTCTCCCAGAGTCCTCTCCTCTCATTTTCCCTTAAATTGTAATGGTTATTGCTTTTTATTTTATTCTTTTATAACCCATTTCATGTTTTTCCCCTTTTACATTGTTCAGTCTGAAATCGATCTAACCTAACCTTTACAAGTAGGAGGGGCGGCGTCCATTTTCCGTGAAGTTTCTGGTAGATAACAAATATTGAATTTGGTTATCAGGCTGCATCCCTTATTGAGTCAGTAGTCATCTGAATAAATATATTAAAATAGGGAAAATAGTCTCTTAAAATTCTTAAACCTCAATTCTTAAGCTTAAGAAAATAATAATGATAAATATATGAAACTTTATTTCTGAAATCTATAACACAATGTCTTTAATTTCCTTGGTGATATTAGGGATCTCCTTCTTATTGTCAATGTCATTTAATAGATCACGGGCATATTCATCCCATTCTAGGGCTAGTCGATGTCCCCTTGGCACTTCTACTGCAACCTTGAATGTCCAAGGGAGAGATTTCATAGAGAGCGCGGTGATTTGAAAATGGACAGGGGACTGGTATAGAACGCTCCTGGATGTGTCAGCTATATCTAAACGCTGCATGGGGGTTGGGTTGGTGCCCCTAGCCCTCTTTTCATGAGGGGAGCAATGCTCATAATTGTCCTTAAAAGAAGAAAAAATTTAGTAAGGAATAATGATCCATTTTTTACAGAGGAAAAATTAGTATCCCCGCCCGCTACCCATAATTTTGTCTATAAAACATTTATCGCAAAGAAGCCCCCTCCCCCCTTGTCAGCAAAACAAAAAGTAAAATTTTACGAGAAATATACTAGGCTTGGAAATCATACGTTTTTATTACACAGCTTGTGAAAAAAATAAAACTTGACAATCAGTAGTTTGTAGTCTTAGGATAGAAATCAATGTTTCTATTTTTACCATTTAGAAATTGTTTTTAAATGTTCCAGTCTATAGGCTTTAAATAAGATAAAAGGATTGTTAACACACAGCTTATAGGCCTAAAATTTACAATCTTAGACGTAAATGCTATTCAATTTACACATAATAAAGCTATGTACCTTTTTCTTAGAAATTCTGCTCCCTTACTTTTCACGCGAAGAAACAATTTGTTTT
Organism: Artemia sp. Qi Xiang Cuo; assembly: GCF_049724085.1. Taxonomy (NCBI): domain Eukaryota; kingdom Metazoa; phylum Arthropoda; class Branchiopoda; order Anostraca; family Artemiidae; genus Artemia; species Artemia sp. Qi Xiang Cuo. The sequence continues at coordinate 68,163,335 of NC_142795.1, read as the reverse complement.
CACTTTACAATGAAGGTGTTAGAAGTGAGGCATTGTAACCGTAACCCCACCCCCCCATATAAACACTGATTACTCAAAATGGAAAATGAATATTAAATGAAACTGACATCCATCCCCCTCTTAACAATCTCCCCTTCTTTTTACAGAAGAAAGCCCCTCTTTCTTTTCAGTAAAGCAAAATTCAAATTTGCGATGAAGAAGCTATGATGTTAGTTTGATCAAAAGTATCCTTATTTCTGTCAAACCTTTTGACTAAGCCGCTAACGTAATGATTGAGATCCCGGATGTACTTTAAAAGGGTGACAGTAATTATCAGCTATTTAAAACTTCACGGAAATGCTTAAGTCAAACCATAGTGGCTTAATAGCTAAGGGATAGACAGAAAGTTGGCTGTCAAAAGAAGAGCTCAGAAACATAGTTATTTCTATTGGAAGAACTAAATTCATAAACTGAGAGGGGTGTGGAGGGGGGAGGTTAGGTCTACGTGGTAAAAAAGAACATATTTTAAGCTTTCTAGCGAGTATCAACAATATATAGTGGAGTTTGTATTGTGTGGGGGGGGGAGGGGGGTTACTTGAATTTGAATTTACTGGAGGGGACTATGTAAAATGATTCTATTTGAAAATAAACTATGACAATTTACTAAACAGAACTGACATTGTTAATCATTGCAGATGAAGTTTCAAGGTCGATAATATTCAATGTTTTATCCATTGTGTCCTGGAACTTTCTGAATATTTAATCACAACGAAAGTCCGTTATATACGAAATCTCAAGGATGATTTGCGATGTAATGGGACACCATATCTAACCGACTCTCTGATTGGCTTAGAATGAGATGTAACCGGCCCTCTGATTGGCTTAGAAGGAGATATATGATCCTGTTTCCCGTTATCGGATCAATACATTCCCCCCATTGATTATGTAAATCAATTTCTCGGTAATTTACTGGTCCTAGTCAAGTCCCAGATCAATACATTCCCCACCGATTATGTAAATCCATCTCTCGGAAATTCTCTCCCCTTTTACCCTAGATCAATACATTTCCCACCGTCAATGTGCATGTGCAAACTTCACCCCCCCTACTGTCAATACACATGTTAACAACAAATAAATCGACCTTGAAAAAAGGGGTCATTGACCCGTTCGTGGATCGATAATCCTTGTTTAAATTATGTCCCATTGGCGTTAGACTAAATTGTAGATGGCAGCAGTGGTGCCCCGTCCGGGCTGGTACCCCCTTTTCTACTAACGTGTTTATTTGTTTTTTTTCCAGGGTTGATTGCATTGATCCAGTGGTCCTAGAATATCGTGAGAGGCCTCATTCCAACGTAAATTAAAAGTTCTAGTGCCCTTTTTAAGTGACCAAAAGAATCAGAGGGTAACTAGGCCCCCTCCCACGCTCATTTTTTCCCGAAGTCACGTGATCAAAATTTTGAGATAATCTTTTTGTTGAGCACAGTCAAAAATTTAATAAATATTTCTTTGAGGATGACTTTATCCCCCAAAATTCCCAGGGGAAAGGCCACAAGCTATAAACTTTGCTCATTGTTTTCATACATTATTCGTTATTGGGAAGTAAATAGACGTTTTCAAGAAAGATTTTGTCTAGTCAGGGGGGAGGTGTGGAAGGGGGTTATGTTGGAGGATCTTTCTATGAAGGATTTTTTCAGGGGGGAAGGGACCTTTCTATGAAAAGGGTGCCGGATTACCCAGCATTATTTAAAAAACCCATCAGAACTTAAATTTAAAAAAGTCTTTTTAACTGAAAGTAAGGGGTAACATTAAAACTTAAAAAGAACAGAAATTATTACGTATAAGAGGGGGATTCACCCGCTATTCAATACCTCGCTCTTTACGTTAATTTTTTTTAGAACTTTCCAAAGACCTATCTATTCAAATTAAACGGCCTTTGTGATTCAGGGATTTTGTGATTTGAACAAAATTCGATCGTATCATATCTGTCGTATCGGTCGTATCGTACGAAACAGAATTTTTTTTTAAAATTAACATGCAAATTTTGTTTTAATTATTCATGTGCGTTGAGCCAAAATGAAAGCTGCACTAATTCAAAAACGTTCAGAAATTAAAAAAATTTTTTTTTTTTTTAACTGAAAGTAAGGAGCGACATTAAAACTTAAAACGAACAGAAATTATTCCATATGTGAAAGGGGCTCTCCCCTCCTCAACACTTCGCTCTTTACGCTAAAGTTAGACTCTATCTCAAAACTCTATTTCTTAAAACAATAAAAAACTTTAGCGTGAAGAATTTAGCATGAGGAGGGGACATCCCCTTTCATATACAGAATAATTTCTGTTCATTTTAAGTTCTAATGTAGCTCCTTAATTTTAGTTTTAAAAAAAACTAATTTTTTTTTATTTAATACAACAAAAATAACGATCATGGTGCAGAAATGTAAAACCTTAAATGTTGGTCAGTGGTCAGATTGTCATTTTTTTATAGAAAAGGGATATGAAATATTATCTGGTTTCATTAGCTTCAAAGATTACGCAACATATATCTAAAAAACACTAGCTTGCATAAGCTGACTGGTAATATTTTTGTATATTTGTAGAGTTCTTAGCAAAAAGCGCTTAGGGGTGCCTATATTCTTTCACCGGTCATGATGTCAGTAATTGTCAATACACATTTTGAGGTTCTTAAGCACTCAAGCTTCCTGAGTTCCAGTAAAACATCTGTTCTTTCTCAGAATTCTAAAAATCCAGGAGAAAATCAACGGCCAGTTTATTTGAGCTAGCTTTGTAGATATGTATTGCAAAAACCACGAATCATTTTTAACTTCTTTTTTTTTAAGCAAGTTTCAACTTGGCTCTTTACGACCATCGACGAAACTTTATTTGCTTTCATTAATTTTGGTTCATTTTTGTCTTTGTTTTCCAATACAAATAATAAACCTTCCAAAAATATCTTTGTTCTGCTTAGCTAATGAAAAAAAGAAGAAAGCATGATTTTTTGCTAAAATTGGGCAATAAATATTTGGTTTATTTAGGCTGTTAATACAGGTTTTACTTCCAACCTCTCTTAAACTTTCCCACAAAGTATATACAACTTTTTCAAATAGGTAAGGAGTCCAAAGGGTATATTGGTTTGTTATCGCTGGTACCTTTGAATAGTTGGAGACAAAAAGTCATAATTATTTCAATCGAAATTCGAAAGTACCAATCCTGACTTCTTTACGTAGACTTATATTAAAATCATGTGCTCCAGTTATTCCATGCAAAGGTCTAATTCTGCTCTTTATGACTATTAATTCAAATTATTTTCACAAAATAAGTTTTTCAAAAAAAAGAACTCCATTAAAAAAAAATGAGCAAAAATAAAATCAAATAATCTACCAAACATGAAACTACCACAAATCAGCATCAATAAATAAATGTTTTTACTTTTATAACTTTAATAAATCAAATAATGTTAACATTTCGTTACTAAATATCAGTATATGTATATTAAATTGACAATGCACATTCATTTGTATTTTGTCAGTAAGTGCAAATTTTGTTATGGCCTTGGGAAGGCATAGGGGTTTTGTGCCCAACTTATGTTAATGTATGTTCGTTTTGATGTTGACTCGATTAATTTTTGTAATTTCTGTTCGTTTAGGGTTTCATTTATTTATCGATGCTGATTTGTGGTAGTTTCACGCTTGGTAGATTATTTGATTTTATTTTTGCTAATTTTTTGTTTAATGGAGTTCTTTACTTTTCTTTGAAAAAGTTATTTTGTGAAAAAACTTTTTTTTAATTAATTTCTGTTCGTTTTATATTGACACAGTATTTTCAGGGAAAAAGAAAATAATGCTTTAAAACCTTTTGTTTTTAAGACTTTATAGTTTGGCCTGCTATTTGTATGCTGGAGAAAAATTTTCAGCAATTTTTAACAGCATAAACCCTTTTAAAAATCTGGACACAAATAGTAATATTTAATTTAGTTTCATACTTCGTCTAGTTTACCTGAAATGGAAAACTTGATACCATTCTCAAAAAAAATCTTTAATGAGCCCTTTCCAACAGTTCCCACGACAACTCCTTCGATACGAAGTGCCCTTGTCTACACAAAAACAACAACAAAATAATACATTATACCCACTTCGATCTTTACTATAAAAATGTCAAGCATTCGAATAATAGGGAAGCCCTAATATCTCCGGGGTACACTGCGTGCTACCGTCTATAATTGAGTCTAACGCTGAATACACATACTTTATTCAAGGATTGATCTAGTACAAGAGGGGAACTGGATTTCTGAGAACTTGATTACATAATCGACGAGGACAAGAGGGGAAGTGGATTTTTGAGAAATTGATTTACTTAATCGGTGGGGAATGTATTGATGGAGTCTAACGGGAACAGGATCACGTGTTTCTTTCTAAGCCAATCAGAGAGTCGGAAATATTAGTGGGAGAGGATTGCAGAGAATATAAGGAAAGGATTTTTGCTATAGTTTTTATTAGTGTGTGAATAGAATTCAAAGGAGTGAGAACAGTTTGACTTTACTCATTTGGATATATTTTTAATTATAACGAGTGGAATATTTACCTTATTAGAAGTTGATAGTAAAGTTGGTATCAATAATACAAGAGCACCAAACATTGCGTTGGAAGTCACGAGAGGATCACGGCTTTGTCTGGAATGGGATGAAGTATATGCAAGAAATATGATATCCTTGAGCAAATTTAAAATGGAGGATCAATTATGCTTCGCTGCAAAGCTGATATAGCGCATGTGAATAGACTTCAATGTGCTTTAAGTGCATTAGTGAAGCATATCAAAGACATTAAACTGTATCGTTAATTGTACTAGTGTACTATTATTGTTGTAATCATACAATAAAATTCTTTCGAAATCGAAAATGTTCTCTTTCTTTTTGTTAGAATGTTAGGCTAACGAATCATGGTCAGTCTAGAGTCAGCAGTCAGAGTGATAGGATTGATAAAGGAATAAATTTGAGAAAGAGAGAAAAGAGAGATCGAATCTTGTGTTTATTGAAAAACATTTGATTTTGGATTATGATTTTCTCGAGTTATCTCTTCAACGAAAGATATTCTCACGGGGAACGCTTGACAATATAACGAAAACTGATTCTCCCCCATTGGACTATTGTGTGAAACTTTGGCAATATGACTCAAATGCTTATACTCAATTTATTGATATATTAATTGGAACAAAGCAGAATAATATCGTGGATATAGTTTTGAAAACATCGCCAAAGATTCAATGTAGATGGCTCCGCCTTCGAAAGAGTTGACGTCAGAGAGTTACTCCTCTCCCATTCCTCCCTCTGAATATATCGACCGAGGATGATCAGTTTCGTTTTAGCTGTGAGAGAGTTGACATCGGAAACCAAAAAAAATTTCTATACATGTCCACTATGCATGTATGCTCTTGGCAGTTGGACAGGCATCCTGTGAGAATTGTACAATTATTGATGACTATAATGAAAAGTGCAAATTATGTAATCCTTGTAAATTACATAGTGGCTATGCAGTAAAAATTAAAGGATCTAATTCATGTCTTGAAGAGATTTGTGAATCTCACCCTAGAGGACATCTGTGCTCCAATTGTCACTTTGACAAATGTGATCAGTGGGAGAATACTTACCCCGCTATGATTGGAAAGAGTCCCAAACGTGATTTTAGTTTATTTCTAAGAGATTGGTATCGTCGTGGATTTAAATTATTCTGGGAGGAAGAATCTGGTCTACCATTCAACTGTTGGGGTAACAAGACAATTTGGTTTCTACGTCATCGTTGTGACAACACTGCCTATTATGACTATAAACCAGGTGATTTTTATTTGGCAGTTACTGAATGTGATTCACCATTTGAAAACACTGAATGTGATATTGCTTCAAATAGACAAATTGAAACTCGTGAGTTTCATAATATGAATGAAAATAGTATCATTGACTATTTAAAGAGATATGACAAGAGTGAAGTTACATTATACTGTAGAAAATGTGACCCTGACTTTGCAGCCAATAAAGATCAATATACAGTAAATCCAAATGATTTACCAGCACTAGTGGTTCACGACAGTTGCCTATACACTGAAGAAGAAGAAATCTAAAGTGAAGTTTAAAGACATTGTTGTATATACATTTTTTCATTTATTAATAAACAAATTCACATACATTTTTAAACCACTTTACTCTTAAGGCACCGAAATCAATATTATACAGGTCTGAGAGGATATTTTCCACCATAAAGTCGTTCCAACGTGGATTGTCTACATAAATGTTGAGAAACTGCTTTTAAGTAGCCCCGACATCGGAACACAAAATATAGCTGTGAATAGAAGCCACAGCTTTTTGTCGTCAGATCCTGCACTCTCTTCCGATTTTGTATAATAGTTTTCTCACTGCTCCCAATATAGTTGCTGATGTGGGGAGTGTAAAATGTATAGGGTAGTCCAAGAGGATCAAAAAATTCAATCGTCTTCATTGTTTGAAAGATAAACAGCCAATGACCCGTCAGCACAGTCGACGGACTGCTATTAACAATAAATATGGTATTGTTGACACTTTGAACTTTTCCGAGAAAGTCCAAGGGCAGACAATAGGATTTGTATTTGGACATGTAGGGGTCTGAATTAAATACATTAATTATTTATCAGGTTTTCATGGTACCAAGTCAAACAGTAAACTGCCTTCGGGAATGATTTTCCAATAGGTTTCAAAGTGATTTAGCGATATTAATGTGTTGCATTCAGCTAACAGGTTGGCATATGTACACTCTAAAAGTACATTTACCGTACATACTATACTCATATCTTGCATGCCAGACAAATCCAATACAATGATACCATGTGTTTTAGCAAACATTTCTTCGGTTATACCATTTTCAAATAGTTGGGAATCATGATCTAGGGTTTGCATGGTCAACTCATACAATGTTATATAGGATTTATCAAAGGATAGATTGTAGAATGGGATGCTTTTAACTTTGCAGACAAGAGATGAAAGACCAAACATTTCAAATTTATGTGGACATCCAGTCCACGATTCTATTGCACTAGCGCTTTTTACAAATGCCAAAGTGAATTTTGACGAATTTTCGCCATTGATAAAAGATGAGTCGGTAAAGGTCCGAGACCCCACGGCAATATGACGTTGATTGGTGATTGTATGAGGAACAAGTAGTTGAATATTATTTCCACTAGCAATCAGTTTTTTCACTGCCAAAGCAACAGAACTCATAACTTGTTGTTTGCTTACATGTAGTATAGCCGGGGTGAGGGAGAGAGTTACATCAGGATTTGCAGCAAATTCTTTTCTCAATATGAAATTGGATGGTGCAAGCGTAAAATTTTATATCCACTTTAATATTGGGTGGTAGCCATTGGGGTATATTAAATATTTCATGATATATTTTTCCAACTAGATGTAATTCACTAGTTGTAGCATCTTTAAGTTTATCTGTACTATCAATATTAGTAATATATTCATATCCATTGGAGGTTTCTCTCAATTCCTTGTATGACGTGGGTGTCATCAGTATGAATTGTATATAGTTTGTATAATTTGAGAGATTGTTGCTTGTGCTCACCAGCGTGCCATTGATGTAGACACTGATTTGACGAAATAAAATATGTAATATACAATTTTCATAGCATATTCAATCGGCAAGAATTGGCAATGTATTATTGGATTTCCGGACTTTCATTCCTAAATCTATAAATGTCGATGACAAGTCCATAAGGTAGTCTTGATTGGAATAAATTTTAAAGTGGATAGTATCGAAGAGGGGTTGTTGTGGATAAAATTGTCCGTAGTATCCATGTTTTACACTCACATCAACATTTTCTGCATTGAATAGATTCTATGAGGAGGTGATTCAAGGATGAGAATCCTTATGAGGTAGGTGAGACATTTTAGGAAAAGAAATCTAGTTTCGATCTAACAATTCTCTTCCTGGGGCTTCTTCTTCTACTGTTTACAGTGCGTGTCAGCTTTTTCCTTATTTTCTTTGACAGGGGTGATGTATTATGTTTCTGTCCTAAGTAGAAACTGATGAGTGATGCATTGTTTCTCGACGTTTTTAAACCTTTTCCATTTTGTTTTAATCTCTCGCCAAGGTTTTGCGCACTGGACTTAAGCTTTTTCGAAGCATTTTTTTTAAACTCCTTGCCAGAGCCCCAATCGTATAGTGTAGCGGAAGCAAAATCTGTCGCAGCCGGTAGAATATATTTTCTAGCCTGAGGTAGTGCAGAGCAAAACAGCTTAGCAAACCAACTGCTAAGACCCTAGCCAGACATTGACGAGTGACCTTTGTAATAGTCCATTCCATTGTCCTATTGTCTTGGGCCAAGAGTATTAATATAGAAGTCAATATCAGGATAAATGAATACCACTTTTCTATTAGACATCTTGTTGAATGATGGGTCGAAAATGGCATGTAATCACAGCCAAATCTTTTGATATTGCTAGAGGATCACCTAATTCAGTTTTTAGTGTTAACTGACAGAGTACCAAAGAGGAATTGTTTACGGGAATGTAGTGAAGATGCTTTATATTGTAATGGTGATTATGTTCTTGATTGATTGATTTTTCGTTCAAGAACTCGTAAGAGGGGAACATTGCTATTGCCAACCCGAGATGTTTCCACAAATGAAGCGTAGATATATATACAAGTGTCCGTGGAGAAGGCTGGCGCGTAGTCACCAAAAATGAAATTAGTGTTTCCAGCACTTTTACCAATGATTATATTGAGCTTAAAGCCAAGAACATATTTTAGATTATCAGTGAGAATAACCTTCTCACCGGCAATAGGTGAACTAATGTAGATCTTGCCCTCCTCCTTTGAATAGTTGAAATGAAAAGCTCCTTTTTACGAGCGGACATTCTTTTATTAATAGAACAACATAAATCATTCATACAGGTGAGTTCTTCATAAGGTAATTCAATATATAGATAATCCATCCAATTGATCTTTTGAATTTGTTCTTGATCACCTAAGGGTGGCGGCAAATCTCAGGTTGTAATTTTTATATAGTATTTACGATCTTTTCTCAGGATATAATATGTATTTTTGAGAATACAGTCAACAAGAGCCACTTCATAGGCGCCATCGAATTTGATGGTTGGAGAGAGTTTCGTCCAAAAATCACTTGTACTATTCAAGTCATTGTAGAGAGGATCAGAAACATTGGATATGAAAGTCAAATAGAAATCATTGGGTATTGTTAATATCTACAACACTGACCCAAGAATCAAAATCAGAGTTGTATCCTAACCAGCAAAAAAGCAACTGTCTCTTGCCCCAACGAGTACGACTCTTTAATATCTTTTCAATTTGATAAATTACAGCAGTGTTTCTAACTTTTTGAAGTTCCTATTCATAAAAACCGCAGAGAACCTCAAAATCTTTGGTGTCTCGCAGTCGATATGTCTTGGGTGTAGTGTCTAAGATTTTGGACACTTTAAGAATTTCAGTGCTCCATAAATAATTCCCACTTTTCAAAAATATTGGTGGTTCTATTAATTCGAACAGTATCACCAACATTGAATTTTTTCTTTTTTGTTCTTCTCATTGCCATTGGAATATTGCTTTAGAAAAGTATCAAATGTATTTTCACTGCAATGAACTTCCCGAGGGCTTGAGTTGGACAGAGATCGATGAGGTCGATGACTGTATATTTGTATGATTTTATCTAAAACATGAATAAAAGCAGGTGTATTTTTCAGTGTACAATATCTTGAAATAAATAGACGAATCATTCTTATCAGTCGTTCAGCCAATGCAGTCTTCATCGGGCTGTGACTATGACCAAGTCTTGTATTATATTTCAATAGAACCTTTTGCACATGAGGATTAACAAATTCGCTACCACGATCTGATTGATTTTTTTTTATATGAATCCTGTTCAAGAATACTTTCAAAGGCATGAGCAACTTCAACACCTCTCTTTGATTGCAATGGGATGGCAAAGGCATAGCGACTAAAGACACTGATTGCCACTAGAATATATTTGTAGAGTGACGCCATTGAATCGTGTCTAAAGTTAAAAGATCAGTTTGCATTATATACAGAGGAAAAAAGGCTTTAGTTTGTCGATACTCTTTTCCACGAAGCCTGCGATTCCGATGCAGTGTGTAACTCGGTTCATTCTGCAGATACTCCTTTGCTTTTTTTAATGTGCTGCCAACTATGTCAGAGACAACTTTAGAAAGCGTTTTTGGGGAACCTAGACTTCCCGCTTTATCAATATTTTCACAGACACCTTCAGAACTTCAACCATTTTGAACGCAAACATGTTGTTTTATGTCCACTCCCCTTTTGCACACTGGAGGGTGAACCAATCCGTCTTCACTTTTGACAAGCAGCCACAGTGTAATTGCTGTTATAAATCATTGCTGCTGCTAGTATTTTCCAATATTGAATCTTCTTCTTTTTTAAATGGTGGTGGTGTTGGTGTTGTTGGAGGGCTATATTCTCTTAGCTTCTTTAGAATTTGCTTATTACCAATAAGATTTTCGGGGAAGTTTGATGCATTTAGAAAGGTGTATAGATTATTATCAAATGATAAAAGTCCCTTACGATTCGTCACCATATCACAAATTAAATCAAATAGATTATAACTTTTTCCCTCAATTATAATTCGTTTCCCTGCGCTTTCAACTTGAACTTGATCATCAGTTTCCAAAATGAGAAATGCTAATACTTCTTTTACTCTGTTATCGATAGGTCACTGGCAATAGGTTTCCAATTGTTGAAACTATGGAGTTCAATTCATTCTCCTTTGATTGCACTGCTGCAGAATCTTGAGGAGATGTTTCCCGTTTAGAGGAATCTGTGACGGTGACCGCGGGTTTATATTTGTTCACGCGTCGCAATGCATCTTGAAGTAAAATTAGCTTTTTGTTATTGGCAATATTTTCATCATTAATGAATTTGATTAGATTGTCTTCAAAATGTTCCACGGGCGAGGGGACAAGTTCAAATGGCGTCAATTTATAGGGTTAATCCTTACTCTAGATAAAAACTGTTTACAAGTCCTGCAATTATTGGCAGTAAAAGTGTAAAAAAGCTACCGCCAGCTTGAAGAAGACATTTTCTTTTCAAAATTTTTCCCTTTTTTTGCAAGCCAAGGCGCGTACAGTGGAACGATGTTGCTTTGTCTGTTGCTTAAAACCTTCTGGCAAGTGTACATTGCCCACAGTTAAATTTAAAAAAAGTTCAGATATAAGATTAATGAAATCATTGTCAACACCATGCTTGAGTATGGCCTTCCTGAGTGGAGGTTTTGAAGTGCCTAAAACGGAAAATAAATGCCGTTGTTCGTGTAGTTTCTTGAGTGTCATAATGGCAACTAATAGCTTTTTCTACTGTTTACCGGAAGATACACAGTAATTTCCTTGTCGAAAATATCTGTTACTACACGTAGATCCTCGGGTGTGCTCTGATCTAGCAAAATGTAGCCGCAGGGCTTATTTGTCACCTGAGTGTACCCTTACAGCAGAAATTTGGGAGCGCCGAGGTATATTTGCTTATTGAGAGTTATTAGCGAGCTAGAAACACGAACAACTCGGTAGATAATATAGATGGTGCAATTCAAAGCAAGGGTTCTCATATATTTGCTCTGATGAAAGAGATTGTGTAGAACTAGGGTTATGCAAATGTTTTCATGATGGAAGCGAACGCTAAACAGCTGCAGCACTTCCTGTGAGAACTGTTCAATGGATTCAGCCAAATCATTAATAATCAGCCACAAGTTTGGTTCAATACTATTGAAAACATCAAGTCCCCTTATGAATTGTATTGGCATGGATGTGAAAATAGCTTTTGTTTGATCGTAGGTTTCCTACCAAAAACTATAGCAATAATAAATTTTCTCTGGTTTATTCAAAAACATTTTATTAAAATTTTGAATTATTTTAGCTAAAAGTGTCGTTTTCCCAGACATTGATGGACCACACAGAAACGACCTGAATGGTGTTTTAAATTGATACATAGTGCTGCTGTTGACAATAGTCAGACTACAACTAACTGTAAACCATAATTGTCCAATGAATAAGTAGTGAATTTTTCCTTAGATCTATCTAGTACGTTAACAACAAAACAATATTTCATTAATTTATTTGACATACAACTCTATTTGTTCAACAAGAACAACATTTATTGAGCAAAAACACTTGTTCAACAGGAACAAAAACTCTATTTGTTCAACATGAACAACAATAATATTTATTAACATGAACAACAATAATATTTATTAACAACAACATTTTTTTTCACTTTTTCTTGTTCAACAAGAACAATATTTATTATCAAAAACATTTGTTCAACAAGAACAAAACTTGTTCAAACAAGAACAACATTTATTAACATAAAGACACTTTTGTCCAGCAAGAACAACATTTATTATTATAAAAACACTTCTGTTCAAGAAGAAAAACTACATTTATTATCATTAAAACACTTCTGTTCAATAAGAGCAACAACACTATATGTACAACAACAATACTTATTGTCATAAAAAAACACTTTTTGACCAGCAAGAACACTATTTGTACATACAATTTTTTTTTTTACAACAGCACTGTTTGTACAACAGCAAAAAAAACACGAACACGAACATGAACATGAATAGCACAGTTGAACACTTTAAAAGGATACCCTCCCCCCGGGAGCTGCGGGCCGAAGGTCGGCTACGGGAGGGACCTCCCTACCCCCGGGAGCCACGGGGCCGAAGGCTGGCGACGGCCGGGATCCCCTACCCCGGGGAAAAAATGTATACAATAGTCGTCGTCACTGCTGCTACAGGTTAGGTTAGGTTGGAGCATTTAATTCATGAAAGGTTAAGTTTGATTGGGTTGGGTTAGAGCATTTAATTTATCAGGAGAGTTTTGGGTTATGTTAATTTATCCAGACCAAACTGATTGCGATAGTCCATAAATTCAATCCGGTCTGAAATACGGTAGTGGCCGTGGGGCAGTACGCTTACATCATTCTCGAGCACAAAGACTTTGTCGGATATACATGACATTGCATTCATTTAACAGTATAATACACTCTAACAGTATAATTTTTATGCATTAGAGAGCAAATTGCAAGCACTTAAGCTCTCGGAACTAGGCTAATCTCTACACAGTCTCTGTACAGACTCATGTTGAAATCGTTCTTTACAAGATGTGTAGGTACCCCTTTACGCGCCTGATTTACATCCCTGTTATGAGTTTCAACACAATATACTTTAGGACCCGGGAATACCTCCTTGGATTTCAAATCACTCCCCGTCTCTGATTTTAACATGAGTAGTTGGTTGGGGGCCTGACGTTTCACCAACTCGGGGTAGAGGGACGGATTCCAGGTAGTGAAATCCATCCGCGATCTGATATGTTCCCATTTACTAAATCCCCCAATAAATCTCCGGTTTTTACTTTTAACAGCAGAGAATCTGTATCCCCATAGAAAACTTGACCCTCCCCCTCCATTGACCCTTGTACCTTGCACACATTGTAAAAAAACGACAACATCAGCTTCTTGGAGATTTGAAGTACTGAACTACCTCCTGCTATATTCTTGCTCAGTACCACATTTCTCTTTTTCCTTCGTAGAAGAACCATGCTCGCCTCTATGCTCGTGAACGATGTAAAATTGGGGTTGCAATAATTCGTGCACACTCTTGAGGGTCAGTTACAACGTCGAAACGAAATCTGTTCCGTACGCTTTCATACATTTTGCCAAACGCTGAATTTAGAATGAGCTTATACATTTCATTCTCTACTTTAGTGTTTGCCCGAGAGTGTTTATCAACAAAGGTGTCGATAAACGTCTTTAAGTAGGGTTTTCGACTGAATTGCAAGACCCTATGTATTTTGGTAATCTTAAAACCATTGTTCACCATCCAGTGCAAAAGCACATGGTGAACAACAATATATTCCTTAGGGTCCAGATCTGGAATCCGTTTCTGCTTAGAGGGGGTCTAATGCCTCCCCATATTATCAACCAATGATCGATTGTACGGACTCAGTGAATCCTTGGTCACTGGTCGATTGATATAGGGGAAAACAAAATCTCTGACTGAATCATGAAGCGCCAATGGAATGTGACCATCAATTTCAAAGAACCATCCTTTTGGCCCATTGTCCTCAACGGTGTTAATGTCGGGGAACTCACAAGGATTCTTAGTCCATTTGTAGTTTCCACACGGCAAAGAGTAGTGAGACATTGCCGAGGGATACAACGAGTTAATGTCCAAGAAAACTGCATTTGACTTTGCACCGGTACTGTTTTATCCGCTTGGATCTGTTTTCAAAACGCGGTCCTCATGACAAACATACCCACCCCTCATTGACCTTTCTACAAAAAGGTGTTGATCTACATCACTTATTAAGCCTATTTCCTCCCTACTAATTTTTAAAATTAAGCCCATCACCAAATGTAGTGTCGAAAAATAAAATATATCTAGTCCAAACTATATCTAACTATATCTATAACCAAACTATAACTTATAAACTATATCAATCTCGTATATCTAGTCCAAACTCTTAATATATTTGATCTGTGTTCTTGCAGACAATACCTAACAGAGTTAAAAGGACTCTGGCCAAGTACATTCTACAATAATCCCACCCATTTTTACAATTACCCTAAGCCCAAACCTTCTTGGCAAATTCATATTCCTCGGCTGTGCATTCACTGTTGGTGAGTGAATTATAGAAAGCTTCAATTGGAGGTCGTTTCTCCTCGCTTAAGTGAGCGCCAGAACAGTAATAGTCGTATGCATATACACCTTTACATGTCAATAGGTCATACATTTCACTGTCTGGAAAGTGCTGTTTAAGCAAAGGAAAACTGTCCAAATTTTCACTTTTCTGCACTTGAATCAATTGACTCAATGCCTTGGGGAAAAAAAAATAATCTAAAAACCTGATTTTATTCAGACACGTATGGCCGTTATTCACTACCTGCCATTTCAACTCGATTAGCACTAGCTTTTCAGCTGATTTGGGGATGATGTTAAAGGTAAATGCATTATTTACCCATGGACTATCTACTCCCATCCCTACCTTTGCATACGTGCCAAAGCCGGTAAAATAAATTTTAAATCATAATTTGCATTGTGAATGAAAACCAGAATAAAAAACTGCTGGCTTACATTCACATCGCATAATTGATGCGCTACCACTCTAAAATTACTACCCCCAGAGGCTATTTCCTGCCACAAGTGATTGTGGTCTCTGACTTTCCCCTTCCCCCCTCTTTTCCCTCTAGTCTCTTTCCCCTTATCCCTCTCTTCAAACCCCCTTACAAACCCAGCATATTTTTGATTTTTAATCACAAGACGATCCTCTGCAGACAACAACATTGGATTTTGGGTATTTCAAAAACGAGAAAGAGCTCCATTAGCGGTGCAAATTAATTTAGTCAGTGCCTTGACCATACACTCACCCTCATCCAACGTTTCAACTATTTCTAACAACTGCATAGTGTTAGAACTGTCTCTTTGCGCGTGGGCGTAGGAGACTGCAATGGCTAGGTGTTCTTTGATTCGATTTGGAGATCGAGGATCGTTCAGTTCCACTAGCTTCGCCTCACAGTCCAAAGAGATTTTATTGCTTTGGAGGAGGGTATTTTGAAAATTTTTATAGCATGAAATGGCCCTATCCCCCGAAACTGTTTCCACTGACTGGTAACCATGCCGTCTACAGTGCTTCATATGATCCCGTAGTTTTATATCGCTACGGAATCATGACAGGCAAGTCGGGCAGTACAAACGTACCCCCCGCCCCTTATTACCCTCCCCCATAACATTACTAATATCTGTAATTTGGTTAAAATGGCAAATTGCATTGGGGTTACTAGGCGGTTTGTATAGCAGCAATAACCACTGCTTAACCAATTCCATTGAAGGGCCTCTTACTGGGAACAACACCCCCTTCTTTTAAGAACGAACTCCAACCTCAAATTCAGTTTTATATTGAACAATAGAAACGCCGATATTTAAATGGGCATTGGTTCTTTCAGAAATATCAATAGACCTGAGCGTTAATGGGTATTTCCCCTCTAAACAAGAAAAATCTACAATGGTAAAATCTGACCCCACCTTCCCAGGCAAAGCCCAATATTCAAAATTTGTCTTTGTAGCGCCATCTTTAAGAGGTCAGAAAGCTGAAATGAGGAAAACGTACTTGAAACATTTTTGACCTGTTTCAAAACAGATTCACTCAATGCCTTTACATCTCTCTAAATCTGGATTATATTTTAAAACTATTGCCCCCTCCCCATGCCCCCCTCTTAAAATGAAATCTTTTTTAAATTTATAAATAAATACGCTTAAATTTTCACCTAACAAAACCACAGACCCACTACCATTTTCGCTATAATTTTCAAGATGCGTAATAATTTTGTCTATCCAATCCATAAAAACACCCTCAAAACTTTCTAAATGCGGATAGACCACTCGCATCTCTGTATGTGCATAATGATGATAAACCTCGCTTTTTCCCTCATTTAAATAAAACACCTTTAAAGCAATTGAAACCTTAATTGAATCCCAACCCCCACACAACTGAATTTGGTTTCCTAGCAGTGCACAAATTCTATCTACGCAATCATGGACAATTTCTATATGGTCAAATACAAAATTAACCCCTAAAAGTGAATTTAAAGGGTCCCCGAAAGTTGTAGTGTAAACGACTATCGTATTTATAATAGAATTTGACAGTTGGAATTCAGGAAATTTTATAAATTGAGTATTGTCACCCTCCCCTCCCCCTCTTGTATATTGTTGCCACCCCTCCCCCACATTGTTCATTAATAGAATTGTTCGAAGACATTTCATCCTCCCCTTTTCCCTCTTGTTTATTATCACCACCCCTCCCCCACATTGTTCAATAATAGGGCTATGGGAAACCACTTCAGTTGTTTGAAGTGTGGAAGTATGTAATCAGTGGGAGGAGGGTTCACTTTTAATTCCCGGGTAAAATCGTCTAATAGTTGCAAGGTGTTTGGACTCAAGTCTCCCTGCTCAACTGCGCTATTATCAACATTTCAAAAATCAGTTAAAAAATCGTCAATATTATCTGGTATTTCCAGTGAATTCACATTCCATGGTGAATTATTGGAGAGCTCAATATGCGAGTCTTCTTCTCCAACTGATGATTATGGCGACAACGAATAAGTTACCTATACAACCTATAAAAGAAAATAGCTTATTTTCAAAGTGTCTAAATCGCCTTATTTTTAAAATTGGATTATTATTTAAAACGCGCTTAGTAGCAGTATGCAAATAGTAGCATTTGGTTTACTCTATTTATATTCTGAAAGTTCCAACTTAATAAAATCTAAAAGATAACATAATAGGTTTTAGTTTTGTTCAAACAACACCTCAAACCAAAAAATTTCACATTAATACTCTTCATCTGCTTTGAAAAAAACTGGGGTCTTTACTTGGTAGTCTAACTCTTTCAGGCTATATACAACTCTTTCCGATAGAAATTTGTTTTTCAAATATTTGTAGAGGCAAGATTAAGCATTCGTTAATAAAGCAATTTATAACGCAAAAATATTGCTATTTACTATGGGGAAATTATGTCCGGGATATAGTGCCTTTTTTGGCTTCACTAAGAGAATTCAGCTGGCTGAATGTATGCAATAATTGACATGAGTCAAAAGGGGGAACGATATATTTCCTTTTGGGGAGAAAAATATCTCTGACACGCTTTTACTGTGTTGAAAAAAGTTAAAAAAAAGGGTTACTTCTAAGTCCCTTAAAACTCGGAAAAAACTATAATAATCTAGTGAAAAATAGCACCATTAGTTTCAAATGGCGAGATAAAAGACTCTCTAACAGTAAACTAGAAATTAGCGAAATACATTATTATGAGGTTGAAAAAATAGCGAAGATGTCTGCAGTAGACAGAGAAAATAGTACAGATTAGAAAAGAGCAGTTTCTTTGACAAGCGAAAACATTACATCATATTTAGGTATCTCTGAGGGGAGGGAGCAGTGCAAATTAAAACAAGGGGTGTGGGGGAGGGGGGGGGATTATAGCGAAAATAATATTTTAATGTCGTCGACAAGCTTGTATTAGGTTGAAAAATAGGTTTGTTTAGATATATCTACAACCTGGTCCTGAATAATAGAAAAAAAGTGAAAAGACAAAAGTAAAGAGTAAAAGGTTTTCTAACAGCTAAAAAAATAGCTTATTTGATTGAAAAAAATTATGCACGTCTTCAAACTGATCAACCACTTGACAGGAAGCCTTAGACTTGGACATTACAAGTTAGGGAGCCATTAGTTGGTCTATGACTTGCCTGGAGGGGCCAACCCTTCTATCTTGCAGAGTGCACTATCTTGCAGACAGTTGAGGAGAGTGCAATGACACTTGAAGAGGAGCTGATAGATTAGATATTGCGTTAGAAGGAGCCGATGTCTGGCCTGGGGCTTGTCTAGAAGACCCAGGCAATGCAGCTTGCACAGAATACCCCGTAGCTAGAATGGGGCTCAAATAGATCATATCATGTCCATCAAGATCTTTCGCAGCCAGGTCAGCGATATACCGGGCTCGTGCAGCCGAGGCTGTAACTTGACGAGGTAGCATTGAGGGTCGATGAAGAGGGTTTGCATAGATATGGTATCGATGTTGCTGGCTTGTAAAGCAAGGTTCTCCATTCTTGTGGCCCATTGTCTTTTCGGTTTTTGACCAGACTGCATAGAGGCTAGGACCGATGGGCCTGCCTCACCCTCTCTTGCTCTCTTTGATGGAGGGGGCACGCATTTCTCATAATTGTCTTTAAAAAAGAAGAAAAATTTAGTATGGAAAAATTTTTCCCTTTTTGCAGAAGAAAAATTAGTACCCCACCACACCTAACCATAATTTTGTCTAGAAAGCATTTACCTCCCTTTTCAGTAAAGCAAAAAGTGAAATTTTGCGAGAAATATACTAGGCTTAGAAATCAAACGTTTTTATTAAACAACTTGTGAAAAAATTAAATTTGACTTTCAGTAGTCTGTAGCCATAGGATAGAAATAAATGTTTCTAATTTTACCATTTAGAAAAAAGTTTAAAAAAACACTATTCTTTAGAGCCAACAACTGCATCAAATCCAATACAATGACTTAAAATATAGATCTCAAAATAGTCAGCCATAAATATGATATAATCCAAAGCTAACCAAACACTAAACTTTAGTGTTGCGTGTCAGAATGAGCACATTAGTTTTCTTGTCAAAGGGTGTACATGTCTACACAAAGAATCCCCCCTCCCCTTAATTTTCACAAGAAGAAATAGTTTGTTTTCACCTTACAACGAAGCTGTTAGAATCGAGACATTACCTCTTTCCCGCCACCCCCTTTTACATAATGTCCTAAAAATATTTGTTAGACATTAATTTTGTAAATAACTGGTTTCCCACTTCCTCTTATATAATTTCCATGTCCTAAATATCTATATTAGTTTTGCTGACAATTTGTTCCCATCTTTCAGAAAACATAGAATTACGCAAAGCATTGAAACCACACAAGTTTAATTAACAATAATCTCTTTCCACCTGAAGGTTGTCTTGAAGCTCCCCTCTTGTAAGAGGATTAAAGCTTTAATCACACACGGTTTTGTCTAGACCGCAAAGAGACCACATTCTATTTTGATTATTTTAAATGCATGATGGGGAAATGACATTTTTTGAGTAAGAGAATTATTTCTAATGAAAGAATTAAAGTCGTAAACAGGGGGGAGAGGTAATATGGGGTTTACGTAATGGAACAAGGGCGTATTTTACGCTTTTTATTGAGTATAAACATTATATAGTGGAGTTTGTATTGTGTGGGGGGGTATACCCTGAATTTGAATTTACTGGAGGGGTGACTATTTTAATGATTTTATTTGGAAATAAACTAAGAAAATTTACTAAACTGAACTCACATTATAAAATGCTGTAGCCAGAGTTTCCAAATCAATAATATTCAATGCTTGTTCCATTGTATCTTAAAACTTTATGATAGTTTAATCATAAGGCATGTCCGTTATATACAAAATCTCAAGGGCGAATTCTTACGTAATGGGACACCTTACATCTCCGTCTCTCTGATCTTAGAAAAAGACACGTGATCCTGTTCACGTTAGACTCAATCAATAATTCACCGTCTTTGCTTATGTAACTAATTTGTCATAAATCCACTTCCCCTCTTGTCCTAGATCAATACATTGTCCCGTCAATGCGCATGGGCTAACTTCGCCCCGTAGTCAGTACACCTAGAAACAACAAATAAATCGACCTTCAAAAAGGGGGCCGTTGACCGCATTAGACTGGATCAATAATCCTCGAATAAATTATGTGTATTCAGCGTTAGACTAAATTTTAGATGGCAGCATGCAGTGTACCCTTGAGATATTAGGGCCTCCCTACTTCCAATCACTTTTGACTATTAAAAAGGGCATTAGGCCTTTCAATTTCCAATCGAATGAGCCCTGTTGGAAACGACAACACTTTCTATAAAAACCTTATATGCCATCAGGGCATAAATTACAACCCTTACCCTAAGGTCTGTTAGGATGGCTGTCATCCTCAAAGACCGAATTTCCGGAACTTTCAACTACGTTGAACAACATGGCTATCTCCAAAATTTTGATTGGATACGTTTGGGGAAATGATGAGCGCGGGGGGGATAGTCTCGCTCCAATCACTTTTGACTATTAAAAAGGGCACTAGCGCTTTGAATTTCCGATCGAATGAGCTTTTTTTGAAGTTTCTACAATAATTTCTTCGATGCTTAAAAATATAAATACGAAAGCGAAAAACTACGAAAAATACGATACGAAAAATTTTGATTGGATGTGTTTGGGGAAAAGAAAGGCTTGAGAGGGGGGTTGGTTGTCCTAAAATAACTTTCGACTATTAAAAAGGGTACTATCCCTTTGAATTTCAAATCGAATAGGCCCTTTTTCAAGTTTCTACGACAAAGATTTCAATAGAAACCTTATATGCCCCCAGGGCATAACTTAAAATCCTTGCCCTGAGGGTATTGGGGGAGTGTCCTCCTCAGTAATATATTTTCTATTTGGAAATCAACTACGCTGAAATAAATGGCTATCTCAAAATTTTTATTGGTTTTGTTTCGGAAAATGATGGGCGTGGAGGGGGGCAGGGGCTATTTTCGCTCCGATCATTTTCGACTATTAATAAGGGCACTAGCCCTTTGAATTTCCAATCGAGTGAGCCTTTTTTGAAGTCTTTACAAAAACGCATTCTTTAAAAACCTTATGTTTCCCCAGGGCATAAATTAAAACCCTTGCCCCGAGGGCTGTAGGGGAGTGTCCTACTAAAAAATATATTTTCTATCTGGAAATCAACTACGCTGAACAAAATGGCTATCTCAAAATTGGATTGGATGTGTTTGGGAAAATGATGGGCGTGGGGGGGGGGGGGTTTATTTGCCCTCCAATCATTTTCGACTATTAAAAAGGGCACTAGCCCTTTGAATTTCTAATCGAAGTGAGCCTTTCCGATCAATTTCCGATCGAATGAGCCCCTTTTGAAGTTTCTACGACGACCCCTTTCAAATGAAGTGCCTAGCTCAAAAGGAAAAAAGTAAATAAATAGTACATTGTGCAAACATCGTCCGTATATGGTCTTAGGGCATAACTTAAACCCCTTGCACAAGGGATGTGGAGCAGTCCTCCTCAAAAACATACTTTCTATCTGGAAATCAACTACGCTGAACAAAATGGATATCAAAAAAGTTTAATTGGATGTGCTTGGGGAAATGATGAGCCTGGGGTGGGGGGGGGGCTAGTTGCCCTACAATCACCTTCTACTATTAAAACGAGCACTAGCCCTTTGAATTTCCAATTGAATGAGCGTTTTTTGAAGATTCTACGACAACGCCTCCTATAAAAAAACCTTATATGCCTCCAGGGCATAACTTAAAACCTTTGCCCTGAGGGTTGTGGGGGAGTTTCATCCTCAAAAACATATCTTCTATATGGAAATCAACAACGCTGAACAAAATGTCTATTTCAAAATTTTGATTGGATGTGTTTGGGAAAATGATGGGCCTGGGGTGGGGGGAGGGGGGGCTAGCCCTTCAATCACTTTTGACTATTAAAAAGGGCAATCGAACTCTCAATTTCAAATCGAATGAGCCCCTTTCTGAAGTTTCTACGACGCCCCCTTCCATATGAAGTGCCCTGCTCTAAAGGAAAAAAAATAATACATAGTACATTGGGCCAATATCGTTCTTATATGCCCTCAGGGCATAACTTAAAACCCTTACCCCGAGGGTTGTGGGAAGTGTTCTCCTCAAAAACATATTTTCTATCCAAAAATCAACTACGCTGAACAAAATGGCTCTCTCAAATTTTGATTGGATGTGTTTGGGGGAATGATGGGTGTGGAGGGGAGGGGGTTAGTTTCCCTCCAATCACTTTCGACTATTAAAAAGGGAAATCGAACTCTCAAATTGCAATCGAATGAGCCCCTTTTGAAGTTTCTACGACGACACCTTCCATATGAAGTGCCCTGCTCTAAAGTAAAAACAATACATAGTACATTGTGCCAATATCTTTCTTATATGCCCTCAGGGCGAAATTTAAGACCCTTGCCCCAATGGTTGTGGGAAGTGTCCTCCTCAAAAACATATTTTCTATCCGAAAATCAACTACGCTGAACAAAATGGCTCTCTCAAAAGTTTGATTGGATGTGTTTTGGGGGAATGATGGGTGGGGGGGGGGGCTAGATGCCCTCCGATCACTTTCGACTATTAAAAAGGAAACTAGCTACTTCCATTTCCAGTCGAATGAGCACTTTTCGAAGTTTCTAAGACAACTCCTTCGATACAAAGTGCCCGGCTAAAATAAAACACATTGTGCCTACATCGTTCTTTACTTAGGCAGCGCCAGCGCGCTGCATATGATGAGACAATTTGCTGATTTAACATATTCGTATTGGGGAGGGCATGTTTTTAGGTTTGATAAGGTATGATCAGAGGCAACACTATAGTGTTGCCTATTGTAAAGGCCATACAGTTCCAATATTTTATTTTTTTTTATTTTTTTTCTCCCACAGACCCTTCATATGGAAAGGGTCGTCGTGGGCTCATTCGATTGGAAATCGAGAGTTCTAGTGCTCTTTTTAATAGTCAAAAGTGATTGGAGGGTTACTAGACCCCCCCCCCTACGCTCATCATTCCCCCAAACACATCTAATCAAATTTTGATATAGCCATTTTGTTCAGCGTCGTCAATTTTCAAATGGAAAATATGTTTTCGAGGAAGACACTCCCCCAAAACCCTCAGGGCAAGGGTTTTAAGTTATGCCGTGGGGGCATATAAGGTTTTTATAGAAGGCGTTGTCGTAAAAACTTAAAAATAGGCTCATTCGATTGGAAATTAAAAGGGCTAGTGCCCTTTGTAATAGTTAAAAGTTATCGGAGGAAAACTAGCCCCCCCCCCTACGGTCATCATTTCCCCAAACACATCCAATCAAAGTTTTGGGACAGCAATTTGTTCAGCGTAGTTTATTTCCAGATAGAAAATATGTTTTTGAGGAGGACACTCCCCCACAACCGTTTGGGCAAGGGTTTTAAGTAATGCACTGGGGGTATATAATGTTTTTATAGAAGGCGTTGTCGTAGAAACTTCAAAAAAAAGGCTCATTCGATTGGAAATTCAAAGGGCTAGTACCCTTTTTAATAGTCGAAAATGATTGGAGGGCAAATAGCCCCCCCCACTCCCATCATTCCCCCAAACACATCCAATCAAATTTTGAGATGTTTTTGACTAGGACACTCCCCCATCACCCTCAAGGCAAGGGTTTTAAATTATGCCCTGGGGGCATATAAGTTTTTTATAGGAGGCGTTGTCGTAAAAACTTCAAAAAGGCCTATTCTATAGGAAATTCAAAGGGCTAGTGCCCTTTTTAATAGTTAAAAGTTATTGGAGGGCAACCAACCCCCCTCTCACGCCCAACTTTCCCCCAAAAGTCATCCAATAAAAATTATGAGATAGCCATTTTCTTAAACTTAGTTTTAAGTTTTGGAAATTAGGTCTTTGAGGATGACAAATCCCACACTCCTCAGGGCAAGGGTTGTAAGTTTTGCCCTGGGAGCAGATGAGGTTTTGTATAGACAACGTTATCGTATAAACTTCAGAAAGGGCTCATTCGATTGGAAATTTAACTGGCTAGTTCACTTTTGAATAGTCGAAAGTGATTCTAAAGCAACTGACATCCCTTCCACGTGCACAATAGTAGACAGGGGGGTTCTACTCGTGACAGGACCATGTGGTCCTGTCAGCATTTTCAATGCTGACGGGACTCCTTATATGGGCATAGAGTCCCTAGGGGAGATGGATTTCTGAGAAATTGATTGCGTAATCGATTGGGAATTTGGAGCACCTGTGCTGTCAGTCATTAATCAAATTGTTTCCAGGCAAAGTTTAATAAAGTCTGACAGGTACTGTCAACATTTCTCCAGGAATAGATCCAAGTCATTAATGTCTGCCACTGAAACAACTCTTTTGGTCGAACTCCAAAGGATATTAATAACCAAATGCCATGGAAACAATTCTCCATGAAACATCTTATCAATGAATTGTTTTATCGCGGGACTCAGGTTTCTTATTAATTTGAAATGCATTAGCGCCGAGATGCCAAAAACAAAAGGAACACGCTGAATTACGTTTAGGGATTATTTGGGTGAAACTGTTTTAGACAGGTTATGGGATTATTTCGGCGAAACAGTTAGAAGAGTATTTGAGGGTCAAACTCTGTGGTCGTTATAATACACAAGCTCCATTTGAACAGTGTTGTGAGGTCCTCTATCTCAACCCCAAA
>NC_142795.1:68051830-68138039 GCF_049724085.1 Artemia sp. Qi Xiang Cuo | reverse complement strand
TGGATTTCTTTCAGTTGAAATGCAAGAGTTGGAATATTTCAGTAGTGTTTTGTCATGGTATGTCACTTACATTTCTTGATTTTTCAAAGTTCATTTCTTTCGTTGAAATGTTTGTTGGTCTGACAAGTTACATTTTGATTTTTCTAGGTTAGGTTAGATTAGACTAGATCAAGTTAGGTTAGGTTAAGTTAGGTTAGTCAGGTTAGTACGCTGTATGTGTACGTAGGCTAACTTAACCTAACTTAACCTAGCTTAACCTAACTCAAAGTTACATTTTCTTAATTTTTCAAAGTTCATTTGAATTTCTTTCATTGAAATACAAGATTTGGAATATTTTACTAGTGTTTTGTTATGGTTTACCTTGTCATAGTTACATTCTCTTGATTTTTCTAATTTTACTTTGGATTTTTTTCATTAAAAAGCAAGATTTAAAATATTTAAATAGTTTTTGCTCGTGGTTTAACTTGCGACATTTACATTCTGTTAATTTTTTCAATAATCATTTTAGATTTCTTTAGTTGAAATGTGAGAGTTGGAATATTTCAGTAGTGTTTTGCCGTGGTTTACCTTGTCACAGTTACATTCTTATAATTTTTCAAAGATCATTTTGGATTTCTGTTCGTTGAAATGCAAGGGTTGGAATATTTCAGTAGTGTTTTGTCATGGTTTACTATGTCACAGTTACATTCTCTTTATTTTTCAAAGTTCTTTTCTTTCGTTGTAAAGTGTTTTGTTGTGCTTTACCTTGCACACAGTTGACATATTTCTGTGATTTTTGTTAGGTTAGGTTAGCTATGATCAAGTTAGGTTAGGTTAGGTTAAGTTAGTTAAAGTTAGGTTAGGTTAGCTTACGTTACGCGCGCGTACGTAGGCTAACCTAACCTAACTTAACCTAACCTAACCTAACCTAACCTAACCTAACCTAACATAACCTAACCTAACCTAACCTAACATAAATCAAGAAAATGTAACTGTGTCAAGATAAAGCACAACAGAACATATTTCAAGGAAAGAAATGAACTTTGAAAAATCAAGAGAATGTAACTGTGACATAGTAAACCATGACAAAACACGACTGAAATATTCCAGCTCTTGTATTTCACCGAACACAATTCAAAATGAACTTTGAAAAGTTAAGAGAATGTAACTTTGAAAAAGTAAACCACGGTAACACACTACTGAAATATTCCAACTCTCGCATTTCAACGAAAGAAATCCAAAATGATCTTTGAAAAATCAAGAGAATGTAAGTTTGGTAATGTAAAACACTATAAAAAACTACTGAAATATTTCAAATCATTCTTTTCAATGAAAGAAATCCAAAAGGAATTTTTAAAAATCAAGAGAATGTAACTATGACATGGTAAACCATAACCATACACTACTGAAATATTCCAAATGTTGCATTTCAATGAAAGAAATTCAAAATGAACTTTGAAAAATTAAGAGAATGTAACTTTGAGTTAGGTTAGGTTAGGTTAAGTTAGGTTAAGTTAGGTTAGGTTAGCCTACGTACGCGCGCGTACGTAGGCTAACCTAACCTAACTTAACCTAACCTAACCTAACTTGATCTAGCCTAACCTAACCAAAACTAACAAAAATCAAGAAAATGTAACTGTGTCAAGGTAAAGCACAACAAAACATATTTCAACGAAAGAAATTAACTTTGAAAAATCAAGAGAATGTAACTGTGACACAGTAAACCATGACGAAACACTACTGAAATATTCCAACTCTTGCATTTCAACGAACCAAATTCGAAAAGAACTATGAAAAATCAAGAGAATTTAACTTTGATAAAGTGAACCACGGCAAAACACTACTGAAATATTCCAACTCTTGCATTTCAACGAAATAAATCCAAAATGATTTTTGAAAAATAAAGAAAATGTAAGTGTGGTAAGGTAAACCATGAGAAAACACTATTGAAAATATTTTAACTCTTGCTTTTTAATGAAGAAAATCTAAAGGGACCTTAGAAAAATCAAGAGAATGTAACTATGACAAGGTAAACCATAGCAAAACACTGCTGAAATATTCCAAATCTTGAATTTCAAAGAAATAAATACAAAGGAACTTTGAAAAATTAATAAAATTTAACTTTGACAAGGTAAACCACGACAAAACACTACTGAAATAATCCATCTCTTGCATTTCAATGAAAGAAATTCAAAATGAACTTTGAAAAATCAATAAAATTTAAGTTTGACAAGGTACGCCATGACAAAACACTACTGAAATATTCCAACTCTTGCATTTCAATGAAAGATATTCAAACTGAACTTTGAAAAATCAAGAGAATGTAACTTTGACAAAGTAAACCACGGCAAAACACTACTGAAATATTCCAACTCTTGCATTTCAACGAAAGAAATCCAAAATGATCTTTGAAAAATCAAGAAAAGGTAACTGTGGTAAGGTAAACCACGAGAAAACACTATTGAAATATTTTAACTCTGCATTTCAATGAAAGAAATCCAAAAAGAACTTTTAAAAATATGGAGCATTTAACTATTGCAAGGTATCTCATAGCAAAACACTGATGAAATATTAAGTATGTTGAATTTAACAGAAGTAAATACAAATGAACATGTAAAATTTAATAAAATGTAAATTTAACAAGGTAACCACGACACAACACTACTGAAATAATCAACTTGCATTTCAATGAAAGAAATTCAAAAAAAACTTTTAAAAATCAATAGAATGTAACTGACATTGTACACAATATGCAAACACTAATGAAATATTCGAACTCCTGGATTTCAACTAAATAAATTCACAATGAACTTTTCCAAATCAGTGAAATGTAACTGTGGTAAGGTAAACCACTAGAAAACACTATTGAAATATTCCAACTCTTGCATTTCAACGAAAGAAATCAAAAATGAACTTTGAAAAATCAAGAGAATGTAACTGTGACATGGTAAACCATGACAAAACTCTACTGAAATATTCCAACTCTTGCATTTCAACGAAAGAAATCCAAAATGAACTTTGAAAAATCGAGAGAATGTAACTGTGACAAGGTAAACCACGACAAAACACTACTGAAATATTCCAACTCTTGCATTTCAATGAAAGAAATCTAAAATGAACTTTTAAAAATCAAGAAAATGTAAGTGTGACAAGGTAAACCACGACAAAATACTACTGAAATATTCAAACTTGAATTTAAACAAGATAAATTAAAAATCAACTTTTAAAAATCAAGAGAATGTAACTTTGACAAGGTAAGCCTCCACAAAACACTACTTAAATATTCCAAACCTTACATTTAAATTAAAGAAATTCAAATTAAATGGGGAAAATCATGAAAAAGTAGCTCTGACGAAGTAAACTACGACATAACGCTACTGAAATATTGCAACTCTTGCATTTCAACCATTGAAATTCAAAATGAACTTTGAAAAATCAAGAGAATGTAAGTGTGACATGGTAAACCACGACAAAATACTATTGAAATATTCCAACTCTTGCATTTCACTGAAAGAAATTCAAAGTTAACCTTGAAAAATGAATAGAATATAACTGTGACAAGGTAAACCACGACAAAATGCTTCTGAAATATTCTAACTCTTGCATTTCAACTAAATAAATTCAAAATGAACTTTGAAAAATCAAGCGAATGTAACTATGACAAGGTAAACTACAACAAAACACTACTGAAGTATTCCAACTCTTGCATTTAAATGAAAGAAAACCCAAATGAACTATGTAAAATCATTAAAATGTAACTGTGACAAGGTAAACCACGACAAAACACTACTGAAATATTCAAACTCTTGCATTTCAACTAAGTAAATTCAAGATGATTTTTGAAAAATCAAGAAAATCTAACTGTGACATGGTAAACCATAACAAAACACTACTGAAATAATCTGACTCTTACATTTAAATGAAATAAATTAAAAATTAACTTTAAAAAATCAAGAGAAAATAAATGAGAGAGGGTAATCAACTACAACAAACTACTGAAAAAATCCAACTCTTGCATTTCACAGATAGAAATTCAAAATGAACTTTGAAAAATTAAGAGAATGTAACTGTGACAAGGTAAAGCACAACAAAACACTACTGAAATATTCCAACTCTTGCATTTCAATGAAAGAAATCGAAAATGATCTTTGAAAAATCAAGAGAATGTAACTCTGACAAGGTAAGCCGCAACAAAACACTACTGAAATATTCCAACTGTCCTAGTCGATTACGTCATTCAATGCCCATGTATGGACTCCCGTCATGACCTTCTGATAGGGTTCTACTGATTATGTAATCAATTTCTCCGAAATCCATTTTCCTAGTCGATTATGTCATTCTAAGCCCATGTATGGACTCCCGTCATGACCTTCTGATTGGGTTTTACTGATTATGTAATCAATTTCTCAGATATCCATTTTCCTAGTCGATTACGTCATTATATGTCCATATATGGACCCCCGTCATGACCTCCTGATATGGTTCTACCGATAATGTAATCAATTTCTCAGAAAATCCATTTGTCCTAGTTGATTACGTCATTCTTGTGTCATATGTCATGTGTCATGTGTCATTCGTCATGTGTCATGTGTCATGTTTCGTGTCATGTGTCATGTGTCATTTGTCATGTGTCATGTGTGACGTGTCACGTGCCTTTTGTCGTTCGTCACTCGCCACGTGTCACGTGCCATGTGTCACATGTCACGTGGCATTTGTCATGTGACGGTGTCATGTGTCATGTGTCATGTGTCACGTGTCATGTGTCCTGTGTCATGTGTCACGTGGCATGTGTTATGTGTCATGTGTCATGTGTCATGTGTCACGTGTCATGTTTGATGTGTCATGTGCATCATAAAACAGACATGAATTGCTGTTGACATCCATAAATGTGACAAAATTCCTGTTTTTTCATTCTCACTGACAAAAACCATAAAAACAGACATGAAAAACATCAAATAAATCGACCAACACACATAACCATCCATGAAAACAGACATAAATGTGAGAAAATTCCTATTTTTTCATTCTCACTGACAAAAACTATAAAAACAGACATAAATGTGAGAAAGTTTCTGTTTTTCAAATTCTCACTGACAAAAACCATAAATCATCCATAACCAACCGAGAAAAACATCAAATAAATCGACCAACACACATAACCATCCATAAAAACAGACATAAATGTGAGAAAGTTCCTGTTATTCAAATTCTCACTGACAAAAACCATAAATCATCCATAACCATCCATGAAAAACATCAAATAAATCGACCAACACACATAACCATCCATGAAAACAGACATAAATGTGACAAAACTCCTGTTTTTTCAAGTGAGAAAAATCCTGTTTTTTCATTCTCAGTGAGAAAACCATAAACCACGTGGTGATCGTGGGAGTTTTAAAAAAAAGTGTCCGGATCGGGATTCGAAGGGGTATTGTAATTGTGGGAGTAGCACCCCCTTTTCTACTAGCGTTGTCGTAGAAACTCCGAAAAAGGCTTATTCGATTGGAAATTCAAAGGGCTAATGCCCTTTTTAATAGTTGAAAGTGATTGGAGGGCAACTAACCCCCCTCTGACGCCCACCTTTTCCCCAAACACATCCAATCAAAATTTTGAGATAGCCATTTTATTCAACGTAGTTTTAAGTTTTGGAAATTTAGTCTTTGAGGATGACAAAAACCCCATCCCCCACAGCCCTTAGGGCAAGAGTTGTAAGTTATGCCCCGGGGGCATATAAGGTTTTTATAGAACGCGTTGTTGTAGAAACTTCGAAAAGGGCTCACTCGATGGGAAATTGAAATGGCTAGTGCCCTTTTTGATATTCGAAAGGGATTGGAAGGCAGCTAACACCCTTCCACGCCCACCTTTTCCCCAAACACATCCAATCAAAATTTTGAGATAGCCATTTTCTTCCACGCGGTTTAAAGTTAAGGAAATTATACCTTTGACCAGGACACTCCCCCCCCCCCACAGTCTTGAGGGCAAGGGTTATAATTTATGCCCTTGGGACATATAAGGTTTTTATTGAAATCTTTGTCGGGCCAAGTGTTTCCAGGCAAGGATCAATCCACTGTGTCACCCTAAGGAGGGCCGTCACGTATGGGGGAGGGGAATCCTTCTCCACAATGTTTTTGGTCACTCGATATAAAAGAAGTCGGTAAAATTCTTTGTTCGGTTCAATAAAGACCACGAAAATGCTGACATGTCATCAACAGAAATTTCGAACTTGATCGGTAAACACAGCAGTTTTACCGACTACTGACGTGATTTTACAGATGGTACCAAAATTTTACATTTGGTTAAATAAACAGCATTAAAATATTGGCGTGATATGTACCGAAATCTGAATCTCAGTTGGTAAATACAGCGGTTTTACCGACTCCAGCAGTGATTTTAAGTATTGCATACAAAACGGACATTATGCTAATTTTTGACAAAAACGGTCCGTGAAAAATGACCAGCCAGTCGGTAAAATCTCTTGCACCCCCCAAAAAAAATTTGCTAGTAACGACCCTGACTCCAAGAGAACTCACTGCTGGTATATGAGTTGAAACCAAATATAAGTCCTTGCACTCTGATTTTATCCAGTACCTGCTTTGAGTGCCATCATGAATGCAGTTTTGCTGTTTACTCTCACTAAGACCTAATTTCCAGAACTTTCTACTACGTTGAACAAAATGGCTATCTGAAGATTTTGATTGGATGTGTTCGGAGGAATTGTGGTTGTGAGAGGGGGGGGGGGGTATTTACCCTCCAATCACTTTCGACTATTAAAAAAGGCACTAGCCCTCTCAATTTTTCAATTGAATGAGCCCCTTTCGAAGTTGTTAAGACAACTACATCTATAAAAACCTTCTATGCCCCCAGGGCATACTTACAATATTTGCCATGGGGACTCCGTGGGGTTTTTCATCCTTAAATACATAATTTCCAGAACTTTCAACTACGTTGAACAAAATGGCTAACTCTAAACTTTTACTTACAATGTAATAATACATTGTGCCAACATCGTTCTTTACTTAGGCAGCGCGATTTGCCTATAATTGTATATTAACCCTGACTATCTTCTCCAAAGTTGAGAGTAAAATAGCAAGAGGCATGGATTTGGCCTTTCTGAAATCTGTACCAGTAGGTCCAACTACCGCGACAGTTCCTTTGACTCAGCCACTACATAATCTAGCCGGTTTGTGGGGATCACAAGACAAAGTTTTAGAAGTCAACGCCAGGCAAGCTTCGTCAGCAGCTGTATCTGTCAAGACTCTCTAGATTTTCAGTGTCCCAAGAAAAACTGATCCAGTCAAGTCATGGAAGTCTTGTAATATGGGACTTAGAAATACTTAAGCCTGATTAGTTGATCAAATAGTTTGTGGTAACAAACTGTAACTAAGGAGCAACTCTGCCAAATAGCAAACCGAAACTCTAAAAAATTTATTTTTTATAACGATAGATACATCAAATGAATTTGCTTTTTATGCCGACTCCAGATATATAAAATTCATGAAGTTTCATGTAGTTTGTACCCATCGGAAGCTGCGAGCCTGAGAAAATGTGTATGATTTTTTTTTAGAAAGGGCGAGAACGCCCCTAGAAAGTCAATACATCTTAATAAAAATCACACCATCAGATTCGGCATATCAGAGACCCATACTGTATGGTTTTCTAGCTTCCATCAGCAAAAATGTGAAATTTTGTAATTTTTGCCAGAAGAACGATCGCGGATTCGTGTTTATTTGTTCTGTTTGTGTGTGTGTGTGTGTGTTTTTTTTTCAGGCTGATCACATTGAGCCAATGGTTATATAAGATCGGGAGAGGGCTCGTTCGAACGGAAATTACAGTTCTAGTTCCCCATTTTGTGACCAAAACGACTGGAGGGCCCCTGTATTCCTCTCCCCTCGTTTTGTCCCAGAGTCATCCGATCAAAATTTTGAGTCAGCCATTTAGATCAGCCTAGTTCAAGGGTCTAGTATCATATCTCTGGGGATGATACAACCCTGAAAGTCCCTGGAGAAAAGGGTTGTAAGTTATAGAATTTGTCCAGTGTTTACACATAGTATTTGTTATTGGGAAGTAAACAGAGATTTTTGGGGAAGAGTGAGTTTTTTGTGAGGGGAAATTTCCAAGGGAAGAATTTTCTGCGGTGAGGGAGGGTTTCTAGGAAGAACTTTCAAATGGAAACTAAACAAGGAGACGGGGGAATTTACAAGAATTCTTTTTATATAATTTACTTTTTCTTTGCCAATTCAATTGCACATGTGGAAATATTCCGTGAAAATTTCCCAGGGAAAATTTTCAAAGGAATTAAGATTGTTTGGGGGATTTTTCCGTGGGGGAGATTTTCTGCGTGAGAGATTCTCAATGGGGGAATTTCATGTGGGAGAAACTTTCCATTGAGACATTGAGAGCGGAGAAGTTCTAGGACTAATTTTTCACAGAGGGAAGATTTCGGGCATGATTTGAAAAACTATTTTCCAGGCGGAAAATAATTTTCCGGGCGGAATTGTCCACAAGAAGTTTTTGCGGGAATTTTCAGCAGGGATGGAATTGTCTGAGGATGGGAGATCTTACGCGGAAGTAACTTTCCAAGGAGGAATTTTCTCGGTGGGGATTTTCCATGAAGTAAAAAGGCAAATTTTCTGGCATTATTTTAAAAACAATCAGAAATTAAATAAAAGAAAAACTAATTGTTTCAATTAAAAGTAAGAAGCAATATTAAAAATTGAAACGAACAAGATATTATCCCGTATATGACGGCAAGTCCCCCTCCCCAATACCACGTTCTTTACGCTAATTTTAACTTTTTGTCCCAATTATTTAAGAACAACTCTTGAAACACAAGAGCTGTCTAATTAGAGTATGGAAATTGTTAAAATAGAAAGAAAATTGGCGTGAAGAGCAAGTATTGAGGTGGGGTTATCCCCCTCATGTACAGAACAATTTCTGATATTTTCAGTTTTAATATTGCTCCTTACTTTCAGTTAAAAAAAAAAAACATTTTTAATCTAATCACTGAAAGGCTGAACCAATTCTCAGGGAAAAATTTGACATGTTGCTGATTTGAATAGCCAAAAATAACCAGTAGCTTATTTTTCTTTACCGTGAGCTCAAGTAATTACAAATCATGGTTTTTGTAATAAGCGTTCATGTAAGAGAAGTTTATTTGTAATTTATTCAAAATTCTGAAAAAAATTGCAAAAAACACTGTAGAGCAGTCAGCAAGACTTGTAATCTAGGGTTTCCGAGTGCGAGAAGAATGAATATGTTACTTTGATTGCTCTGTCATTAGCCTTTTCTCCCATTTTCTAGCTATAAGGGAAAAAAGGGTGAGATCAAGATATCCTCTTAAGGGAAAAGATCAGACGGCTCTACAAAAAGTCAGACGGCAAATAGTCAGATGGAAAAGTCAGACTGCCCTACAAAATTTGGAGACGATGCAAAAGTTCTATAAACTTGGTTTTAACACCCTCTAACACCGTTTTGACGAGAGTTCAATATCATATTCCCTGGTGCTTCTCTTTTCCTGTTTCCTGGAGATTCACTAAAAGAGCATTTACACATAGTGGAAATCCGAGCGGTTTGTGAAAACATGTCGGAAAATCGACTCGGTTTACACAATCCGATCGGATTTCCGCTATGTGTGAATGCGTCATTAGTCTAAATGCATACACATGCTGCCACCTACTGAAAGCTTTAACATAGCCATTGGAAACATTTGGTGATCATAAAGGTAAGACAGTTTTGTTTTTATAATTATCAATGAGAACTTCCGGAAGAAGGTTCAAAGCAACAAAAGGGAAGGCTTGTGGGAAGAGAGTCCCAAACGCACAGACAAAGCCAGTAAGGTGTTTTTCCTTTACCTAGTTTTGCAGCGGCACAAGGTGAAAAAATACAACTCTTTTGGTAGATGATACTAAGATTCTTCGACATTAAGACAATGATTTGCATTTTACCACGAGATGGCTAGTGTTCTAACGCCCAAGCCATATTATAGTCACACTTGTGGCTGCTAAAACCAATGTCTTGGATACGAATTCAAATTGCTTTAAGTCCACTTTACGACCGGTCGTAAGGTTTAAAGTACACTCCCGCACTTATCTAAAGTGGTCGTTAAGTTCGCAAAGTGAATTCTAACTTTAGTGAAAATTTGGAGCTTTTCTTATAGCTCAGGCTGTTTTCAAATGTTTTTTGTTGTGAGGCAGAGCAGAAATAGAAGGAATTAATTTGTGTTACTTGGAAAGTGCGACGCGTCATGTTTAAGACGCTGGCTGTATAGTTCCTAAATTCTATTTTTATGTGTGAACGGGTGGTAAACATTCCATACAACTTAAGGTACTTTGCTTCCTCACTTTACGTCCTATATCTGAGCGCCGCTTAATTGGTCAAAATTCTTAACTGCGCCTCCTGGCTTGAGGCTGATTAGAGGTGTCGAACTCACAAATCTTATGGTCAGATTCGCTTTATGGGCTGATTTCGTGTCAGAAAACAGGGCTTAGGTTTGGGTTTAGCCGCAAGTGTGACTGCAATAAGGCTCGTACAAAAAGTTCTTCTTTCTGGCCTCATAAATTTTTGCTTTCAGTTTTCATATGACACCCTATTCATGGAGGAAGAAGATGGACGTTGCAAGCTTTGCAGCCGCAGCATCTGTACCGGTGGTGAAAGTGTCAGAATCATAAACAAAGGAGCTCTTCAGATCAATGAGGCAAGTGTGCAACGGGGTGAACAGAAAACGGTGAAATAGTACGCAGCCAGTGCAGAAAAGACTGCTACCGTCCAACGTCCATAGCCTGTCTCGTCAAAAGAAAGAATGACGATTCCGGTGATACTGATGTTTCTCTAAACAGATCCACTAGATCGAGTCATGACGCATATGATGTAAAGTCAAACTATATGTTTTGCAAAACGAAGTTAGTGCTTCTTAGATCGAGTCATGACGCATATGATGTAAAGTCAAACTATATGTTTTGCAAAACGAAGTTAGTGCTTCTGTCTGAGACGAAAAAAGTCAAAAATGGCAAGTGCTAAAAAGTGACCATAATTGAAGTGAAAAAATTGATTCTTCAGTGATGTGATTCTAGGAAAAAATGACGATTGGGCTAATGCTGTCCGCGGCAGTCTGAATTCTATACGCTCGGAGTTGCATGCAGCTGACGCAGTGTATCATAAGATTAGTCAAAAAAACTTTTTGCTCAAAATAAATTTTTCATTAAAAAGTAAAAAACTCCTTTAAAACAAAAATAAACAAGAATAGAATCAAATAATCTACCAAGTATACAGCTACCAGAAATTAGTATTAATAAATAAATGAAACCCAAAACAAACAGAAATTAAAACAAGTCAAACTCAAAACGGGCAGAAATCAATCTGAATAGGGTTCTCATCCCTATGCTTTCCAAAAGCCAGAATACATTCTCACTGAAAAAAATTCATATGGATTTAATGAAAAAAATGTGTATTGTCAGTATAATATGCATAATGCTGATATTTATTCCATTAAATCTCGATTAATTTTTGATTTCATAAAGTTATAAGAATGAAAACATTTAAAAGAATCTTTTTCAGTAGAGTACAAATTAAATTCTGGCTTTTAGAAAGCATAGGGTTCACTCTGACAACCCGAGCCTGAGCAGTATAAAAGAAAAGGAAAAAGCTGTGAATTTCTTACCACAATTTCTGAGGCTCTTTCTTTCTCTGCTAATCACGGGATCAGACAAGGACCTAAACTGGTAGGTTCAGTCTGTCAAGCAATAATGCAGGCTTGCCGTCCCCGATCTTTGCTCGCTCCTTTACAAGTATACCTTGGAGCTCAGCTACACCAGCAATCTGGTTCACGTTTTTTCATCGAACAGCTGAATAGGCTAAGTTTTTCTCTTCTTACTCTGAAGTGCTTCGATTCGAGCGTTCTGCCGCAGTAACTCATAGTACAGAATTTCCAGGGATGACTTCTGGAACTTTCATCCAGTTCATTGGCGACAATGTCGGCCACAACATTTGCCCTATCGACAGAAAAGGTACTTTCCATGGGATGGGCATGCTAGCTGCTACCACAAAAAGGCTACACAAATTTCCAATCATAATCCCAAGAGAAGTTGTAAACCTTGGAACACTCCAGCAGGTTGGACAAGTGTCTTTCTTCTTCTACAACAGAAGCCAACAGGAGAACAGTCTTGTGTACAAACCCATCCCGACCATCACCTTCGACGACAAGATCGATGGCAGTGACCTACTAAGGCATACAAGTTGGACACATGACACGAAAAGGTCGGATGGAGTGGATTTATGCAAGCAATTCACCATGGGTCACACAAAGGCGCTTCGTCGATTCTTTTTCTGCCTAAGATCGACTATAATCCCTCCGATCTTTCTTGTGTATACACGACCTTAGGTTTTATCTGCGGTAAATCACGCCAGAATGGAATAGTACCAGATGTGACTTTCGACCTACCTTTGAACATGAAAGCGGTTAACAGCATAAATGCTGAGCCTGCTGAAAGTCCTTTCCAGGCAGCAGTTCTAATGATCAGTGGGCCCCATTGCCGTGACAGGTTTGTCACTATATTCTTGTTAGCCAGGCTCTTCTTGGTTACGACACGACGTCCCATTTGTTTGGGATAGGAAAGCAGGCTGTCCTGCCATTCCTGAAAAGCTATGAAGAATTTAGGAATAACTGTGAAGTATTCCTTAATCCGTGCTCTACTAAGGAAGAAGTCCAGCAAGCCAGTGAAAATCTTTTGCTGTCTTTCTACAAGGCTAAGAAAGGGGAGGGTCTCAGTAGAGCTGGGCACAGGGGTTTCTTGAAAAACTGAGCAGCTCAAATACATCAACTTTTGTGAACCCAGAGAGACTTCCACCAACTCCATCAACTGCGAAATTTCATTCTTATAGAGTCTTCTATCAGTTAATGGAATGGCGTAACACTGCGTCAGAAATCGACCCAAAAAACTGGGGTTGGCGATTACGTGAAGGATGCCTCACTCCGATCATGACAGACATAGGACCTGCTCCGCCTCATCTGCTATATGTGATTCGTTGCAGCTGCAAACGTTCCATCTGTGACAGTTCACGCTGTAGTGGCCAAAAAATGGATTGCCTTGCACACTTGCTGGCAAAAACTGCCAAGGGATTGCGTGTTCTAATAAAGATGTTTTTGTTGATAACGATAAAGAAGACGATGTTTAGTACAAATACTTGATTTTATCCTTTTTAGTTCAATCAAAATCATAATTATCTTTTGCTGTGATTACCGAAGTTACCTGTTTTGTTTCATTTTTTACATTTAGTTTTGTTTTATGTCTCTTTTATATAGTCGAAGTAAATCTGCCCACGTATTCCGAAGGTTCGATGCATTGTCTCCCCTACGGTGAAAACACTGCAGAAAAGCAAGATACGAATCTAATACTATGTTCTTTGAAATCATCGAGTCAAAAAAGCTTGAGGGAAACATTTTCGACTTATCGCACAACACTTGAGGATACTGTTTTCCCCCTCTCCCTCCCCCGATAAAGGGGGAAATTAAGACAAGTCCAGTGAAAACACAACATAACTTTCTTTTTCTGATTTCTCCGCGCAGAAAAAGAGCAGACGTGAAGTTCGAGCGCACAATAAATCTGCCCCTGAATTTTTAAAATTTTCCCCCTTTTTCTCCCTGTTTTTTACCTTGTTCCGCCCAAGGGGTCTTTGGGAACTCTCGATATGTTGTATATAATTTTTTTTCTCTACAAGACGATGTAAAAATCTTTTTTTTTGCAATTTTGTCCCAGAGTTTCGTAGATTTACTGGACTAATAGCTTTGTGCTGAGACACAAACCAAATTATCGAATTCAACCAGTTTTTCAAGAAAACTGTTGTTATCATTTCCATCCTTATATTTAGCTGAATGTTAGCGCTGTAAATAAATTACTGGTGAAAAAATAAATATCACTAAATATCACTAAATGGTACTGGGATTTGGTGGAATCGGTAGAGTGGGTGCAATCGCCCCTCAGATTATTCGGAATGATCCCACAGGAAAAATAAAAGAAAATGGCGGCTTATTGATATCCTGTTTCATATTTTGGCTTCTCTTCCTAAAGCCCCTCCCCTCCTTTAAACGTTATCGGTTTTTAAAGTTTGATCAAAATTGCAAAATTTCCTCTACCCGAGATCACCCAGGGGGATCTTGGGCGATTCAGGGCGATTTGTGCAAGGGCGTCGACGCCCTTGCACAAATACTAATAAAATATCTTAAGTTAACCGTTGCTTAAAGCCCTTTAGTACAGAAAAGGATTTTTGTTTTGTTTTAAGATTGAAGGAATGTTTCCTTTTGGAATGCAAGTCATAACATCATTGTTGTTAATATTTCACCTATCTGCATGTTTGGCTTGCGGTTGGGAAGTTTTAGCCCATGTATAGCCTGAAAGGCCTCTTCCCCATGAAAGGTAGTGTTTTTTTTTTTAGCCAAAAACTAATTTTGGATACCACATTTGTGGTGGTTAATGTCTGGGGCTATTTTTCCGTAGTCCTGTCTATCGAATACTGGCCGGTTTCACAAGCTGTAATTCTTGCAAGTTTTTACTCGTAGTCAAACGTAGTCAGAACCAGGGATAGTGAAAATGAAATCTTATTGTGGGAACTTATGAAGCATAAACCCATACATTCTTGCACATCTTCAAAGGTTGTGGAAATCGAGAACTCAATTTTTAGTCAAGTGTTCAGTTTTGGTAATAGCGGACATTAAATTTAGAAAAAAAAAGAAATATGGAAAAACAATCAGCCAAAAACAAGCTAAAACGTATGATGTCAACATCTCAAGAAGGTATTACTTTCCTTTGAAGGTGGAGCTGTCTTTGGGAATCAACATATTGTTGTTGTTCAGTTTTTATGACGACAAGCGTTGTCATATTTAGCTAATTAGTTTTACTTATTCATTGTCACGGTTCATCGTGGCACAATTGAGGAAAATGTGGTCCAATACCAAAAGGTCTGAAATTGAGATACAACCAGAATAGAAGTCTTAGAATATTGCTGTTTCCATCTATGTTTAGACCTTAAATTGGTCCAGGTGCGAAAAAAAGTTTTTTATTTTAACATTCTTGATACTTTGAATAAAAAGAAAAACAGTAAAACACGCAACTTACACAATATTTCCGAATTTTAGGGAAATATCAACCACTTAAACAGCCAACACACTGTTAGAATTAAATGTGAAAACTTAATATTCGTGTTGAAAAAAAAAGTTTATAAGCTGTTTTGGCTAATTGATAAATTTTCACGAGCTTTGGAGGCCATTTTTTCGCGAGCTTTAATTTTAGAGCTTTATAAACTCTCTGATGGTCGAATTTATTTTCTTCCTCTTTCTTCATATAATGGTCTCTGGCCTTAATAAACAAGTCTAAATTGCAGAAAGACTTTACAGAATGCTGTCAATAGAGGGGGAGGGGGCGAAGCAGAACATTTAAGCGAGTTGGATCAGTCGAGGAATGTTCCCTAGCGTCCCCTACGCTCTTATTTACCTCAAACTTAGATTCTTAAACCTTTTTTCGATAAATTTGGACTTTTTTTTGCTTAATTGGTGCCCCAACCCGGACTCATTTTTCCGTACGTGCCCAATAAGGGTTCCAAATTTGGGTACTTACGTATTATACTGACCACACTTTGTTCTTGATCTGTGCTAAAACCGGTTTCGGTGTGCGCACTCGGAGATAATCAGCTTACCCTGAGTGAGATAAACTACTATACAGGCATATTTTAACTAAATATTTAATAATATATAGAGCTGATTAGGCTAGGTATTCAATATGATGCGTTCTGGGCGGCCTGCTTCCCATAATTCTCTTGTTCTCTGTTGTAGTTTCCATAATTTTGTTACTAAAGTATTATAGTTTCATCA
Organism: Artemia sp. Qi Xiang Cuo; assembly: GCF_049724085.1. Taxonomy (NCBI): domain Eukaryota; kingdom Metazoa; phylum Arthropoda; class Branchiopoda; order Anostraca; family Artemiidae; genus Artemia; species Artemia sp. Qi Xiang Cuo. Next base: position 68,122,198 of record NC_142795.1, on the reverse strand, counting down.
CATATTGGTATATTTCATTATGATTAACATAACTTCACTTCTTGAACGTGATCGGTATAATACGTAAGTACCCAAATTTGTTTTGGGTACCTCGGACAATCGTCACTTTTGTTTTAGAAGGTTCAAAATTTCAATCTTCGAATCTGTTTAACTCACTTGAGATAATCGAGAACAAAGTGCCCTTAACATTTTTTTTTTTTGCCATTTAACTTTATTTTTCAGGGCAGCTGCTGATTCTATGCTTCGATTTCCGTTTTCACTAAGGGGGATAATCTTCTTGCCTTATTACTATAATTGCCAATAAAGTACAGGTAATTGAATCGGCAAAAGGCCTAAAGGTATTTCAATTCCTGCCTTCTGTCTGAATCTAAGGAACAGTTGCCGGAGAGCAGAGCAGTGTATGTCTTGTCTACGTTCTGTGTTATGATTTGTGTCAAACTAACTTTAGTTATGATTGTGTTTTTCTAAAAACGATTGAATTATAAATAACTATTTTCCAAGTTTGGTTACACAAAGTCCAAAGGTGCTTCAATTTACCTATCTGTTGAGTCGATCGATGAAACAGTTACCGGAGAGCAGAGCAGTGGTTGTGTTCTTTCTACGGGAGAAAACTGTGGAAATTTCTAAAAAAAGTGTTCCATGCTTAGAACTATCTAGCTATAATTAATTTTCTGTGATAGAAAAAATAAAAAAAAATATGCTTTTCTTATCAATGGGGAAATGGCTATAATTATTTTGATAAGAAATTGTACAAATTAGTCATTTTGCTTAATATGACTATCCATAAAGTATTTTTTGGTTAATTTGTATATGTTTCCTGTTTCTCTGGTGCTTCAGTTGGAGTGATAACTTTGAAAATGGCAACTAAGGAAAAGAAAGGTGGATTTTTTTCAATGTTGAAAGGTCATTCCAAGGCTAAGGATGTTTCAGACACCCCTAAAAAGTAAGTTAATTTAACTTCTAATAGGCCTAATTTAGAATGGCCTGCAAAAATAGCAATTTTGAAAAAAGATGTGACAGTTGTTGCTAGGCTGTTGCTAGTTGCTGGTCCTAGGCTGTTGCTAGTCTATTACTTTAAGGGGGCATCGTGAGTAGCCTATGCTCCCGAGCATTGAACCGGATATATAATTTAGGCTGTTGCTAGTTTTTAGGCTGTTGCTGGTCCTAGGCTGTTGCTAGTCTATTACTTTAAGGGGGCATCGTGAGTAGCCTATGCTCCCGAGCATTGAACCGGATATATAATTTAAAAGAGGATAGACTAGGCTACGTATTGGTAGTTTGAACATTGATAACTAGGCTAGCCTAGGTCTTTCGGTAAACATTTAGGGGTTGGCCACTTCTGAAGGAAACATGCTGAACAAAAGGTAAATATATGCATCGTCACATAGCCTAGTTTAGCCTAGCTAGGAAGAAAGGGAATTCATTACTTGATGCCTTTTTGTATGCTCTTTCCAAATTCAATCATCACTTAAAAAAACAACAAAAGGGAAAAGGCATTAGGTGATGTAGGCCTATTCACTTTCATTCTAGCTAAATTGTATGAAGATGTAGGCTATATATTTACCCTGTTTTCCTATTTTATGCTATTTCCAAATATCATTGTTACTTTTCTAATAATGTACCCCCCCCCTGATGATACCTTGAAATATGTAAAAAAAAAGGTCAATATATACGAAATCATATTATTGAGTTAGGACTAAAGTGAATACACCATTCGATGCCTTTTTTATGCTGATTACGAATATAATAAGCATTTCTATCGGAAATGAATTTCAGCCCCCCCTATAGGCTATACCTAACCTAACCCAACCTAACCCTGAATTGGCATATATAAGGAGGGGGGGTGTTGAAATTCATTTCCGATAGAAATGCTTATTATATTTGTAATCAGCATAAAAAAAGACATGGAATGGTGTATTCACTTTAGTGACTAAAGTGAATACACCATTCGATGCCTTTTTTATGCTGATTACGAATATAATAATCATTTATATTGGAAATGAATTCTAGCCCCCCCCCCCCTATATATACCAATTCAGGGTATATATTTCTACATTAGGGGTGGGGGGGGTTTGTAAAGTTTAAACTTACCTCCCATTTACATCAGAAATAACATTTGCCCCCAATTGCCCCGATATAAATGATTATTATATTCGTAATCAGCATAAAAAAAGGCATCGAATGGTATATTCACTTTAGTTGCTATTCAATAATATGATTTGGTAAATATTTACCTCCACATTTTTCAGTCATTTCAAAAAGGCTAATGTTTTACACATAATTGCATTGTGATCACCCAGGCGAAATAAGATTTTATCCAGTCAAGATTGCAGCTACCCTTTGAATGACGTAACACGAGATGAAGAACCACGAAGTCATATATTAGTAGGGTTATTTATGGCGCCATCAGGGGAATGTGCTGCATTATCAGAAACGCAAGTAGGCTATATTTGCAAAGAGCCTAAAATAAGGAATCTAACGGTACTACTTTTGTTTCATTAACGTTTTTTTTCAAACTAGACTAGAATGCTACAAACTAGACAACTCTAGAGCCATTATGGTTTAAAGTCAAGGGTGCCAGTTGGTGGGGGGATCCTACCTAGATTTTGAAAAGTATATTTTTTGGTGTTTTTGTTGACAAAAATCGAAAAAAATATAATTATCCCCTTCTCCCGCCATTGCCTAGAGCCTTTTTTGGCTTGAAAAATTTGTTTTTGGCATCTTAATAAAAAAAAAAAATCCTTCTCCCTCCCCTCTTATTTCCATTAACTGACGACCTTGTTTGACCTAGCCAAGTCCTGGGCTCCTGGCTGGGTTGGATGAAATATGCTGGCAAATATTGGGTTTTGAGCAATGGAAGATAAAAGGGTCACGGTACTAATGGATAGGTAGGGGATATAGTAGGCTCTTCGAAAAGACTGGTGAATGGGAATTGAATGGAACCATTCTTTTTCTAATCCTGGTACTTTCTTGTTATATAGTACACACTCGAGAATGTGCATCACAAGCATGAGAAAATAACGGGTTTTCATGGTCTTTATACCAGACAATTAGCTTCGGCTCGGTGGGAAACTACATTGTAGCCTTATTTTAATTAAATATGTAATCGAAATTTTGGTTAGGTAAGTTTAGATTATGTATTTAATGAAATGTGGTCTGGGCTGCCCTCTTGCATAATTTTTGTTGTAATTTCCATAATTTTGTTACTAAAGCATAATATTTTAGCCGTATTTAAGTGTATTTTATTATGATTAACCTAACTTCAATTCTTGGGTGTGTAGGCTTATATGACAAGGAAGTACCTGGTTCCTTATGAGGAGGAATCCGTGCAGGATTCCCCCAACTATTGTTGAAAAGCAAGAACAAAAGAGAATGCAAACCAACAAAATTGGCAAACTTTTGTGTAACAATGGTCATTACCAGGCACTTGGAGCTGACGAGGGGAGTGGGATTCTACTTAACTGAGAAAAACTCATAAACAGATCTGTGTCCCAAACAAGAGGGTTGATCAGTGTTTCTAGTTCCTATCTCTGCTTCATTTGTCCTCTTGAGCGGTGTTTTCTTGCACAAATGTTTTCATTTTTGCAGGGCCTATTTCTAAAAGTAGGTTGCCAAATAATTTGTCACTTACTAAGGAAGAAGAAAAGAAAAGAAAAAAAAAACAACTCTGACTAGGTTAATAAACCTAATATTCTTGTATTGGCTCATTACTGACATTGGAATATTCTGATCATAAAGTATTTTCGTCTGCATTTGACAAATAAATTTGCATTTAAAAGAGAAGTTGATTCAGGAGAGTTAACCAAAGATTAAAGGCATGCTTTGTTGTCTTGTTCTTCTTAAAACTGGTTTTTCTTACCCATATGTCTGTTGTTGAAGATACTGAAATGGTACATTTTAAAGTAGATAGACTCTGCCAACACTATAAGACATATTTTGAGTAGCCTATAGGGATAAATATCTAAATACATACAGTAAAAAAAGAAACTTGTGGTACTAGGCACGTTTGCAAACACATTTTTAAGAAGGGGGAGGGGTATGCTCGTCAGAGCAGTACGTACAAGTTAGATTGGGCTATAGGAGACCATTGACGAAATTGTGATGTTTCATTGGTGCTTGTCTGGGGGAGGGAAGGATCACTTGATTTTAAAAGTACAATGCAAATTGTGGCTTTGAACCCCGAGTATCTAAATTAACCAGGCTATAATGTTTCCCTCAATTTTCTTTTTAGAATTGGATGTCAGCTATACGAGTGGTTAGCTTTATTACAAACATGAACTCTACACAGGCGTACCATTGCTCCGAAAGGCAATGAACAGCCAATGACCATTTCTGCAAACAGGGTGTCCGATTTGTGGAGGGGAACAATGGTGCTATACAATCCCGCTTCTCATTAATTGTGATCACAAAGCATGGCACACATGGCAACTTGGGAAACTGAAATCGCATAGCTAGATGATCTTGGGTTGCAATATTCCTCTCATAAACTGGAAATATTGTTGTTAGAATAAAATTCGTTCTTTTCAACAAGAAATCAGAGTTTATTGATTTGGGATATTTCTTACTTTTTCAAGTTCCGCCCATTCCCGCAGGATGTAACAAGGTCACTCCTTTTCACAGGGCATGAGCCTGAGCTCTATATGACAATATATGCATTGTTGTTCTGCATATTTTTGCAATGTTTTTTTTGCATATTTTTCATATAAACATTGCACATTTTTTTTTGCATATTCATTCAATGCATATTTTTGCAAAAAATATTTTGCAATGTTTCCAGAACAAGAACGTTAAAGGTAGTGAGTTAACGGAATTTCAAATGGAAATCGTAGTGCTAGTGACTAAACAGGGAAGTTCCTGGCCCTAAATCTCCAGTGTTTCATATTGGGGCCAAATATTTACAAAACTTACTGAAGGATCCGGAACTTTGCTCAAATTGAATTTGAAGAAACTCTGAGATTGTTGACCTGGACTTCCATTTAGCTCAGTTATCCCGCGTAAGTTATCAGTATGGAATGACCCACTGGATTATTTGTCAATTCAGCGAGGATAATTTAACCATTTTCGTCTTGAGGATGTTTGTGTTCAGCAGACGTTGCTTTCCTCTCTTCCCCTATTTAGTATTTGGTTGTTTTATCAGGATTGCCCTTTTGATTCTGGCCTGACAGTTTTTCAAGCTGATAATACATTTTTGTCACCAGCCTATAAATTTATTCGTTTTTAATTAATTGAACCTGAACAAAAATTATATAGTTCATAAGGCCTGATCCAGGGAGGGGATTAGGGGGTTTGAATCCCCTCCAAAATGTTTTTCCGACTTGTAAAGACGTATCAAAAATGAATATAGACAAATATTTGATGCGTTTAAAAAAAAATTTAACCCCCCCCCCAAAAAAAAATCCTTTTTACCCCCCCCCCCCGAAAAATCCTTTTTTACCCCCCCCCCCCCCCGACAAATCCTGGATACAGCCCTGATAGTTCATATTTAATACTTTAAATATGTCTTTGACTCATTGGATTACCTAAGACATGTGGTTATCAGCACAAGTTGTTTGTATCAGGTGTGCCACTTAAGCCAATTGAATGTGCAGGATATCCGCTTAATATCAGTTCCCTCTTTATTAACCAAATGCGGAAGTCTGAGTTTTCTTTAGTTTCTATAGGGTTACCATATCCTTGTCCAGTTGATAATTTTCAAAGTGGTAAACCATCTGTCAAAGGGTTATCCCGTATTGGTAGAAGACAGATTAAGAACGCTTGGGGTGGCAGTATTACAATAGTTCCGTGTTTCAAAATTAATTCCAAATTATATTTTATAAAGCCTTTTCTTAAGTTTCAGGTATAACATCAACCTACATGTAGCCTATATTCAAATTCATACCCAAAATAGGACCCAATAGAGGAATTGTACTCAAAATAGGCGAAATTTGGGACCAACGATTTCTGCTCGTCACCACAAAAACTTTGGCCTAAAACGCTGCTTATTTTTTGAGACAGTGAATTTGCCAGCGAAAAATGTTATCCCCTTCTCCTAAAACCCTGGCTCTGTTTGCACTTATATTCGTAAATAAGCAATGCTCTCTTTAAATTACTTATAACATTTAGTATTCTTTTAAAGAGGACTCTTTGTGCTAGTTCTTTAGAAAGATGTTATTTTAAATTTTGCTATGAAAATTAAAACCCAAAAATTTCCTAAGAGCATTTTGGGGAAATTTCCTTTCTGTTTTGTTCGTATTTTAAAGCTTTTAGTTGCATGGTCCTCCTCCAAAGATATGTTGATCCGAATTTGTTACCAAGAGACGCAATTTTAGTTTTACTTTAAGGAGCATAAAAACCTCAGTTAGCCCCGCCCCAGCTGCAATTTAGTTCCTGCAAAAAATCTTGTCAAAAATAAGATAAGCCTGCATGATCCAAGCATACAGAGAAACAGGTCAGTTTCTTTAGTATGTTTTTGCCTTTATGGTGCTATATGGCTCATTTTTCAATTTTCACTGTCATTTTCACTTAATTTGGAAAAATTTGGCTCCAGCTTTGCCCCCCCCAGGATTTTAACGAAATTATGCCACTGAATGCAGAATTCCTATGACATCTGTTCCCCCCAAGAAATTCTTTTTTATTTCAAAAATGTATTTTTAAATTGTTCTCTGGCCCTCCTCCAGATAGTTCTCTGGCCCTATATACATTTAAAAATGTATTTTTAAATTGTTCTCTGGCCCTCTACCCTTTCCTAAAATTTAAGGAAAAAGTTGGTGCTTGCATTGGGTCTTAGGTTGATCTAGAACAGTTCGAAAGTGACTCCTTAAGAAGCTGCTCTCCCTGACTATTACCCTAGATTTTTTCATGTATAAATTATTACATTTATCTTCAAATCGTTTGGATGTTTGCTGATAGACTGATTGAAATATGAATATGATTGTTGCCATTGGCTTTCTTTGCTTGTATTTAACCGCTTTTTGTTATTTCGAGAAGATGTTGATGGATTATATGTACTGTTTGAGTTTAGCACTACTAATTATTCATCAATCTTGCATACCTAATTTTACGGTCTGTTGAAGCTTAATTGGGTCGCATCAAAATTTAGACTCATTCTAAACTGTCTTAAAAACCCATTTCTTCAAGTTATTGTAAAGTTTTGGATCTCTTGCTATAGGATGTGAGCATCCATCATTCAGGGGGAGGGGGTATCAGACATTGGTGTAATTTTGTCAAAATCCTGGGGAGGGGGGGGGTAAAGTTTTAGCCAATTTTAATAAACCAAGAGAAAATGACGGGGAAAACTGAAAAATAAGCCATATAGTACCATAAAGGTAAAGTCATACTAAAGAAAACTAACCCGTTTCTGTGGATGCTTGAATTATGCAGGCTTATCTCTAGTTTTGACAAGATTTTTCAAGAAAATAAAGTTCAGCTGGGGGGGGGGGGCAAACCGGGGTATGGGAGGGGCAGTTGCCTTATGCACCATAGCACATTGCACCTCTGGTATCAGAGGAGTTTTAACATAAAATCTGAAATAGGGAAATGTCATTATATGGCCCATTTTTCTAGAGAAGCTCTTAGGATTTATTGTGACAGCTTACGCCTCGCCATTGGTGTATGCATGTATGTTACTATAATTTTAAATTTGCTTTTTAATTATAAAAATTAGCTGTTCATTGAATTTAGGGAGTAATTTGCACCCTCTTTTGATTCCTTGGATTAAAATTCCTTTTCAAAGGGGGTTTCAATAGCTCAACGTGGAGAAATTACTGAACACTTTACTGGACTGTACACCAAGAAGGACTGTCAAGTCTTCGGGACCAAGCTGTCAAAATCAGCAAAAAAGGAACAATTTTAGTATTTCTAAAATAAAAAGCTGTGCGTCTTATTTTCCGCTCGTGGCGAATACCAATAGGCTTGAACCGCCAAAGAGTCAAGATTTTCCATCATGCCGCTCAGGGCCTTATCAATAGGGGATAGAAAATCTCCAATTTAGAACTAAAGAATTTTTTAATAGTATTTGTGAAAAACCAAGTATACAAATGTAAGTCTTTCTTTAACAATGAACGTAGTGTTCCAAATTAAATTTTTAAGTTTGTCCTTATATATTGTAAATTTTTCTTCATAGAAGTCTTCCTTTAAGATAGTAAAATTGTAGTCAAAATAGGACGTCAAAAGAAAACGAAAAAATTGGAAATGCCAATCAAGGGATGTGTTACTCCTAGCTAAAATTCATTAGTTCATATATGGACTTGGGTTTTTTAAATTATCCAGGTTCATTGCCCCTAGCTAAAATTCATTAGTTCCTATATGGATTTGGTTTAAAAAAAAAATAAAAACTCCCTTCCCCAAAATAAAAACTTTACGAAAATTTCAACTGCACCCCCCATTCGTGAGACAAAACAGAGTTTACTAAACTACGTGTAAAATTTGTCACCTTCTAATGAAAGCTACTGACTATATATTCATGGTATCTTTTTATACTGTAAGCATTACTCGTTTACCTTCAGGCTTCAAGACATATAATCCCTCCAATTATCGGACCCAATTGACCCTGATTATAAAAGTACCAAGGCCGTACCCAGAGTTTTTTTCGGAGGGGGTTTTAATCAAAAAAAATTTCGGGGGGGGGGGGTTTACACAAAAAACCTCAAAAAACGCATACAAAATTTGTTTATATCCATTTTTGTTACGTTTTTTACGAGTCAGACACAAATTTCGGGGGGGGGGGTTCAAACCCCCCCCCCCCACCCCCCTCTGGGTACGGCCTTGAAAAGTACTGCGGAGAAACATGCGCTTCAGGTTATAACGTCACGTGATTGTTTTCAAAGTAATAAATCACTGGGAGTTACGGACAATTACTTATCATATAAACAAAGATCAGGTTGTTTTTTGAGTTATGTGTCCTTTTCCGATAATCTAACCATTATTAAAGGTAAAATTGTGAACAGGTTTAAGTAGCAGGCACCCAAAACAGCCCGTCGGCCCAAAATTAAAATACAATCTTTTCAAAGAAAAAAACAAAACAACAAACTGAAGCGATTGTGGTTATTATAAACCACAGCGATATGTGGTTATATATATGAAACAGTACATATACATTTTTGGATCGACACAAATTAAGGAGATACATCTACGAAAGGCACATACCCACAGGGAGGGGGACTTGGGTCTTACTTCTCCCCGATATATTCAAAGTTTAACGATTCTTCTTGCAATTTTGCCTCTTTTGAGCTCTGACCCCCTTAAAACAAACTTCTGCTTACATGCCTGGACAAGACGTCACAGGCCCTGGCACAGGCCGACACTGCAGAACCAATCGCAATTCTTATATCTGTATTAAAACTGCGTAATGTTACACCAACTATCGTCGTAAAACACTGGGGAGACCTTGGCGAAAGGAAAAATTCTCCTCACTAAATATTCTCTGTGGATCAAATAGTCAAGAACATATTCATGTTTTTTTTTCGGGAGATGTTTTACAAAAAAAATCTTTAGAAAACGCATCAAAAATTTGTAATACTTGTCTATTATAGCGACCACACTTTGTTCTTGATCCGTAATAAAACCGATTTTCTGTGTGCGCTCGGAGCTTAGCCTGAGAGAGATGAACTGCTATGCAGGTGTTTTCAATTTAAATATTTAATATATAGAGTTGGTTAGGTTAGGTTGGGTTAGTTGTTTAATCTAATGCAGTCTGGGCCTGCTTTCCATAATTTCTTGTTGTAGTTTTCATAATTTTGTTACTAAAGTATTATATTTTCATCATATTTTGGTATTTTTCATTATAACCCAACTTCACTTCTTTGGTGTGGTCGCTATAATAAAAAAGTACTAAATTTGTTTATATCCATTTTGTTACGTTTTACTAGTCGGTTGAACGTTTCGGAGGGGGGTTCTAATTCCCTACCCCCTGGATACGGCCTTGTAAATGGGTGAAGCCATTTTTACCCCTCCAGATTTCCATTTTATAACAAAATATTTTCATCGGTTCGTACGATGCTGGCTTTCCACTTGCCAGTCAGAAAGTCCAATCGACGGTTATATCGTTAAAGTACCAAGGACACCTAAAATGAAAACTAATTCATTAAATTGGTCAAGTGCAAACTTACACAGCCATATACGTCTTAAATTAGTGTGAAAAACTAATAATTCATTTTTTAAGGAGAAAGATTGCCTGTTTACATAATATATTCCAAAACGCAAGTTCATGGCCAATTTCAAAAATAAAGGATATGCGCTGTTAAACAGCAGAAAATGACCAAAAAAATAAATCATCATATAGCCTTAGAAAGTGCTGTTTTCTTGTATGTTTTGGTAAAACAGAAATCGGAACCTAGTTCAGCAAAGCTTTTTTCTTTGAAAAATACTTTTAAGGAATGCTTCTTGAAAAGAGCTTGGCTAGACTAGACCTATCTTGATGTTACTAGGATTTTTGGCATTCCAGGATCTTTTAACCATGAAGCAGTGTAAAGGTAAACATTAATGATTCTAAAAGAAAGTATCAATATACAGGCTACCCGATTGATAGTTTTGCAGACCTAATGACTTCCACTGATAGCCTACCTTATGTAGGCTAAGGTAAGACACCTAGTAGGCTGTATGATTTGCTTGAATATTTTGATATAAATCTACCTCATAGTTACTATATAATAGTAGCATATACCTTTTATGCTTTTTTTATATTAGAAATACAAATTACTTGGGTGAGCACTGTTTGACTAGGCCTATTAAAGTCATTGGTTCTTTATACTCTAAGCAACAAATATTGTCATTTACTCTTATATACAAAGCACTATAAAATCAAAACAATAGGCAATATTGTGTTTCCTTTAAACATGGATAATGATATAAAGTCTTCTCTATGACTTTTTAAACTCTATGACTTCTCTATGACTTTTTTAGAGAAACATGAATAAAGTTATACAGAATGCTTTTTGGTTTTCTTATTTAATATATGATCCACTAAAATGTCATACACAAGAAATTACATTACCCCACTGATGCATAGAGAAAACAACAAAGTCATACAGATGGCTTTTCATAGTTCCAATTGCAGTTCAGGCAACTTGGTGGTCACATATCAATCCTAAAACTTAGTCAACCTACCTGAGAATTTATGTGGCCAGGAAAATTAGGCTTAGGATGCTTCTTCATCAGCAAGTTCCATAGACATTGTCTGTTGTGAGTCAGCCCAAAAATCTTAGTCATCTCTATTGTAATTCAAGTAGACTTTCCAAGTAGGTCTGTCTGCCTAGAGTCTAAGGCATTTTGACCAAGTTTTAGGATTAACATGACCGCTAAGTCACCTGGACTTGCAGTCCTCAGTCAGAAAACCCAATCTATAAGCCAAGACAGTTACACTAAAACAGAATTAATTGAAAATTGGTTGACTGAAAAGTAGCCTGGCCTTGTGTGCAAACAAGTGGCATAAGGTCTACGTGCCTAAAGTCTTAGACAGGCAACCCAGTTTATAAGCTCAGACAGTTACACTAAAACAAAATTCATTCAAAATTGGTTGAACCAACATGTTGCCTGGATTTGCAGGTGAACAAGTGATATAAGGTCTGCCTGCCTATAGTCTCAGGCAAGGGCAGCTGAGTTTTAGGACTAACATATGAACATCAAATTACCTGGACTCACAGGCAAACCAGCAACAATAATAATAATCGATTGAATTTTCAGAATTTATATCCTATAGGCCTTCAAAAAATTATGGGTATTTATTAGTGAAAAGGATATCACACTGTTATACTAAAGCAATGCAGGAAAAAAACGTACTGTTCTAATATCTGGAGAACATGCGAGAAGTGAAGTTTGGTTAATGCTAGTGAAATAAAACAAAATAGGATAAAAATATAATACTTTAGAAACAAATTTTGGCTGTATATTTGCACATTAGGAGGGTGGGGGTAAAGCATAGCATATAATAAATACATAACTTAAACTAACCTAGCTACCTTTTTTCCTCCTAAACCCCAAAAAACTAAAGCTTGAATATAGTTCCTGGAGTGAGAAACCCCTTGTTTATAGACTAAAAGCTAGGAAATTACTGGGTAATATTATATGTTCTTGGCTTTTCTCAAGCTGCATTCTTGCATGTTGCCCATATATTATAAGAGTACCCACAAAAATTTAGTGGAACAAAACAGGAATTATATTAAGAACAAAATTAGAGAGTCATGGCTTCTCTGAATGACAAATGTTACTTAAATAAATCAATACTATTAGATCATTATCTGTCATTGTTATTATGTAATATATATTATTGTATTATGAATCATATACAATATATTATTGTATTGTTTGTACTTGCCATTGTACACTGTTTATTCTAATTCAGCATTAGGCCACATAATTTTGTGGTGCCAATTATGTGAGGGGGGAGCAGTTGCCTCAGTTAGACTTTGAAAAATACCTTCTTATTTCTATTTTGCTACTTTTTATTTTATCATGGCTAACTGGTTATTTTTGCCCAATTTACATTTTGAGGATTGGAATCGCTGACATAATTACCAGATACAAATCATCAGCACAACTGGGTTATTTTTTTTTTATTTATGAGCCTTAATAAAATAATAGTGCTTATTTAAGTCTTTAAGACTAAGGTTTTTGTTTTTATAGAATTTTTTGTGTAGACAACAATGATATGCTTTACTCCCCCCCCCCTAATATGAAAATTGATATACTAATTATTCTCCAATCATTAGTCAGATACAGATTACCTATTTTTATCCGTTTCGAGTTATTTAAAGAAGAAAATTTTTGAGCCTAGGGTTACTAGGTTTCTATGGGCTGTTCTGAGCCTTCTAGCCCCTTCATGGCTCAAAATTAATAGTCCCTGTAAAGTGATTATTTAATTATAAAAGAGCATGAAAAATACTCATTATTTTGAATTATGCTGAAACGCTAATTTTTGTTGAAAACTGCAGTCTAGGCTATATACCAAAAATATGGTGTTGATTTATAATTCAGGGTATATTTTTCACCATTATGGAGTGAGGGAGGGGGGGGGGGGAGTCTCTATAAATTTAGCAATATATGGATTTGCAATGGATTTCTTAATATACGGATTTCTTACTTTTTATGCCGGCAATATTGGTATTAAATTATGCTAATCAGGAAACTTTGAATATAGCTCTGAACATAGAAGCTTAATTTTTTTTATAATGACCTCTGCCTATCACAACTGAAACATTTCAAATGGGTGACTTTGATATTGATTGTTTTTTTTGTGCTCTTTTGGATTCTTAAAAAGATATCTTGTATTAAAAACAGGTACTATCAAGGTACTATCACTTAAATATAATAGCTCCCTATGCCCCCCCCCCTCTTCTATACTATCTTGATAGGGTACCGTCTGTGCTTTAAATAAAAAAATTATTTAACTTATTGGTACACCTTCTTTAAAAAAATCGATGTCTTATGATTTAAATATTATAGCACACCACTCCCCCCACCTCTCTGGATACCGCCTTGATAAAATACCATCTCTGCTTTAAATTAGAAAAAAAATTTGGGGATCCCTGCTTTCAATAAAAAAAATTCGAGATATTATCATTTAAATGTAATACTTCCCCCCCCCCTCTTGATACCGCATTCATAGGATACTGTCTCAGCTTTCATTAAAGAAATAAGTTTCTTAATAATTAACTAGGTCACTATATGTTTCAAACAAACACGGAAAATGACATTAAAAAAATCTGTGTTAATTGAAAAAATTGATTGTTTGCGTAAGTGGGTACAAAGACAACAACAAAAAAGTCAAAATTACTCAGATATTCCTCAAATTATTGGAAAACTGAGTCATAGATGTGCTGTGGCATTCAATAAGATTCAAAGAATACAATTAAAAGGGAGCGCACACAAAAACCAAATTAGGCCAGTAGCCTATGAGAAATCGCAAAATACCCAAGACAATGAATAAGTCCTAATGGGGGGCCTTGGGTCTATCAAAATATTTCAATGGTTTCCTAGGGAATTTGATATCATTTTCTTCTGTCTCCACTTTAAATGAAAAAAATAATTATCTTTTTGGCATCCCGACTTTCAATAAAAAAAAACGAGGTATTATCATTTAAAAATGATAGCCCCCTATCCCCCCTCCTATGGGCAATAATTTACAATTTATTTTTTTATCATATCTTTGAGGTAAGATCCATTTCAATCTTTAATTCCAAAGCCTTGTACATCGCTTAGTCTATAGCTAAATTTGTCACAATAGAAGGTTTTTTTGGGGGATTCAACTGGAATATAAAATTCTTCACAACAAACGATGTAAGAAATAGCGATTGGGAAACTGCATTCGATATGATTTGAACCTATTTCATAAAGACAATCCTGTTTTTTGTCAACATATGAAGAACTGTTTATATTGCAATATTTGCAATTGCATCTGTCTCTTTTTTATGCAAAGTAACAAAAGAGACGAAAATTAATGAACAAGAGAGTAGTGAAGAATTATGGTATGCCAAGTAATATTTGGCAGGGAAAGTCACTGGTGATAAATCGCTAGGGGTGGCACCGTGATTGCGTGGTTTTCGGGGAACCGAATTTTTTTTCGGGGTGACGCATAGATTTTCAGGGAAATACCCGAAAATTCGGGGATAGTACAAGCCCTGCTTGATTTCTAATCAGTAAAATCGAAATACTAAACCACACAAGAAGGAAAAGCTCCGAATTTGCGGTTGACGCAATAAAGAATTGCCGCAAAATTAATTTGAAATCGACAGAACGCCGCCGCCTCAGTCGGCGGCGGCATGCCTGCAGCGCGCCGTTGGCATTACGACACTTCGGTGGCACCAAGCCTTTCGTCGGCGGCGTTTGGTCGATCCGCCGGCGCAGCGTCGGGGTCTAGCTGGAACAAGTATACTGAAATGGTATCTTGCATACCATCTAGCGCATGGTCATCATCAAAATATTTTCTGACACATCAGAATAGTCACTTTCTGAACTTGAGGTCATATTTTTTCACAAAATGTATTTTTACTAATATATATATAACAATCAACAGATATTGTAAATTTGAATTTTCACAAAGGAAAAACAGTGTCAGATTCGTAGGAAATAGTTTTCGCTAATATTATTCAGCTCCAAAGTTTATCGTTGTTTTATTATTGACAAAACTGTTTTGCGAATTTATTCAAACTAAAAATGCTAATAGCAGCTAAACAAAACTCGTTGGAAACCCGGATTTTCAGGTATGAATAGACCTAAAATAGATTAAGAGGGCTAAATGTGTTTTCATTTTGGTGTCCTTGGTACTTTAAAAATTTGGTGTTGTTTGACAACCCGACCATCAGACACACATTCGGGTTGCGAAATTGACAATATTCTTTTTGAGCAAACTTATCGGCTTCACATTGTCAGTACCCCATTGTATTTTTTCATCTTCATTTTTGTCTGTTTCATGTTCCTTTTCTCTTTATGTGGCTAAAAATATAAAAATTGTAAAGATAAAAAAAGAAAACTGAAGTGATTCAGTGATGATTGATATTACAATTTTTATATGCAAAAACAATGTATTTTGTAGCGAGATTGACATTAACAGCGAAGTACCTTTGTGAGAGAACAATTCCACTTAGCAGAGGATATTATTGCTGGTATCAGGGGTGAATCTCCAGCATTTTTGTCGGGGGGGGGGGGGGAGAGGGGTTCATGTCGGGATATTCAAGGGGTATAGGCTGTATAATATTGTTTTTCAAATTATTGGAAAGGGGCAACTGCCCCCCCCTGGCTCCCCCCAAACAACACCCCTGGCTATTATTGTTATTGTTATTTTTTGTGATGGAGAGACTTGAACAATAGTTTTCGGCTATGCAAAACTTAAACAATATACTTTGATTATATTTATTTCGGGATAACTAGTAAAAACAGTGTTGTCTTGACTGCTTATTTATTTTGTCACTGGACATACATATATACAAAAACATGGGACTTCTATGATTATGACGCTCTTGGCAAGCGCCGATCAAGCCCATCCGTTAAGACCTGAGGCGTAGCTAAGGTTTTCAGTCCTCTGAGGCAATTCCCCCCTATCAGTACCAAAATATAAGTAAAAAAGAAAATCCTCTGTTTATCACCCCCTCAGAAGTTGTGCCTGGGGACAGGTCGGCTATGATAATTGAAAGGGTGACATACGCCATTTTTTTAACATTTCAGGAGAGACAAAACCAGAAAAAAGTTTGTTCATAGCGTATTTCTCTTTTTATCTTCTAAGTTTGTCCACGTCCAAAAGTGAAGTATGTCTCTTTTTTATCTTATAGTAACGGTATGGCATAGGAAAAATCTGACTGTGCCATTCGATTCCTCGTGCTAAATTTAACCACGATACATACATAACTCATTTTCGACCAAAATGGCATTTGTTGCCCATTTGATTACGACAGCCGAGGTGTCCCCCGTGACCTCCCTAGTTACGCCACTGGTTAAGAGGGGGGCCCTCTACAGAATACGTTTGGATGTGAGGCGACATATTTGATTTTGATTTCAAATACTCATGAATATTTTCAACAACTGTTTTTCCTCCTGAGTTGTATTCATGGTAGTGTTTAGGATTTTGTCCAAATACGAAACCCCTTGGCAGTTGCATGTGAACATGTTTTTATAATTCATTCTTTCCTGCTTCTATTTGGCTTAAAAGTAAGAGAGTGGTTATAATTTGACTGTACAGAAACAATCAGTGTGAAAAACTTCTTAATTACTGCCGTAATTCAGGCAAGGCGTGAGCAAGACCTTATGAGCCATAAGTTATACAGGAAGGTAAAAAGCAAAAAAGGACTTAATAATCGTTTGATTTTATTAATACAGGGACGTAAGCAGTCGTAAAATTACCGTAAAATAAAAACTCGGTAAGTTGGTAAAGAACTGTAAGTGAGGAGCGATGCGGCTCAATAGTAACCGAAACTCTAAAAAACGGAATTTTGATATCAATAGATACTTATATCAAAAGAATAGGCTTACTATTTTGATTCCATATATATAAGGCTCATTAATTTTAGTGTTACGCTTCAAAAGCTACGAGCCTGAAAAAATTAACCTGATTTTCTGAAAAGGGGGAAAACCCCCTTAAAAGTCAAGGAATCTTATTGAAAACCAAATCATCAAATTCAGCCTATCCGAGAACCCTGATATAGAAGTTTCAAGCTTCCATCTGCAAAAATGTGGAATTTTGTAGTTTTTGCCAGAAGAAAGATCACGGATGCGTGTTCATTTTTTTTTTTTTTTTTCTGTTTTTTTTTTCCCCAGGAGTGATCGCATCGAACCAATAGTTCTAGGATATCGAGAAACGGCTTATTCGAATGGAAATCAAAAGTTCTAGTGTCCTTATTAAGTGACCAAAAATATTGGAGGGCAACTGGCCCCCCTATCACCTATTAAATATTTACCGGGTTTGAATTGTTGCGGAGCATCTTTCCGTAGACGAGGGGATTTTCCACCGGAGAAATTCTCCATGGGGGAGTATACCATAGGATAAATTCTCCAGAGGGAACTTTCTGCGGGAACACCTTTCTGCTGAGGAGCAGGGGGTATTTGTGACAAGAATTTACCACAGAGGGGGGATTTCCGACATGATTCTAAAAACAGAAATTAAAGTCTTTTTCAAATAAAACTTGGCTAATAGAAAATTTTTGTTACTTGTGTTTTATAGCCGCTACACTCAAGTTCTGTCGAGAAGTGAAGTTTGGTTAATGCTAATGAAATAAAACAAAATACGATGAGAATATAATACTTTATCAACAACATTATGAAAACTACAACAAAGAATTATGTAAGGAGGGCCGACCAAACCGCATTATATTAAATACGTAACCTAACCAAAATACCAACTAAATATTTAATTAAAATATAGCTACAAGCTACAATTTAGTTTCCCCCTGAGCCGAAGCTAATATTGTCTGGTATAAAGACCATGAAAACCGGTTTTGTCTCATGTTCGCGATACAAGATCTTGAGTGTGGTGGCTATAAGACAAAAGTACCAAAATTTCCAACCCAAATCGTCCGCAAGAAATTTTCCAGGGGTAATTTTCAGCCAGAATGGAATTGTTTGGGAGAATTTTCTGGTGGGGGGGGATTTTATGTTGGAAGAACTTTACATGGAGGGATTATCCGTGAGGGGAAGGAATTTTCCATTGAAGGAAGAAGCCAAATCTCCCGGCATTGTATGAGGGGACAGCCCCATCATAGACATAATAAATAATTTTAGTTTTATACGGTGAGATTTTCACGTTGGGAGGGTAGTTTCTGGAGGTGAGCGGGGCGTTGAGGAGGGGACAGTCCCTTTCTTATATGAAATAATTTCTGTTCGTTTTAAGTTTTAATGTCGCTCCTTACTTTCAGTAAAAATTTTTTTTTATTTAATTTCTTAAAGACACTATAAGTCAGTGACAACACATTCGGTAGCAATTGGTTGAAAAACAGGATAAATTTTAAAAAGGGACACTGGAACTTTCGATTTCTAATTGACAGGAGGCCAGCTGCCCAGTGTGTACATACATAGTGGGCATGTATGGAACATTTTTTCATGTGTTGACACTCACTGCCACAATGAAACTGAGCTAGCAACAACAACAAATTGACTGGGGGAGAGAGAGAGAGAGAGAGGAGTAAATCATCCTTGAACACCATCTTTCTCATGAAAAAGAAAAATTGACCTCCAAAATTTATTCGACCACCCCTTCCACGTGAAAAGCCTCTGGGAAAAAATAAATGAACACATATTAATATTTTGAACCCTTATGGATCTTTACTATAGGCAATGCCATACGATTGCCTCTTACCTAAACAGGAGAGTAGAAATTTCAACTTCCCTTCTAATGAAGATCCAGAATTATCCAGGGGGGAAATGGTGGGATTTCCGCGATGGAGTGGGAATTCTTTACGGGGATATTTTCCGGAGGGGAGCGTAATCATTGCCTTCCGCGGAACGACAATGTGAACACAAGGTTTCTCTGGGATGTGAAAATTAAAATAAAAATGAAGATATTGATTCTGCTTTGTCCCTCCGCGTCATTAAAAATCCAGATCATTTAGTTCTTTGTGAAAAGGCAACTTTAATATCTGAAGCAAATGGCTTCCCACATTCTTTTAGGAAGGCAATTGAAATAAAAAAAAATAATCTATAAATAAAGACCTTGCTTTAAATAGAGATACTAAAGATATTCCTATAAACCCAATTTATAATTAAAGAATTCTGGCAAGATTTTTTCTTCAGTTTAAATTAAGACCGTCTGACCACACTTTTAATGAAAATTAGGTCAGTAGACAAGCTGCGTCAGTCTATAAGCAGATAATTCTTGCCCAGTCTAATTGGTGAATAGTCTTTCATTTATTATGGCTTGGTTTGTTTGATTCAGTCTTTCTTCTGCTCTGGTAAGAGTTGCTTCAAAAGGTCAGTTTTCCTTCTTTTTTTTAGGAGTGAAGACAGGTGGGAAAAAGTTTCTGACGAAATATTTGCTTCTGTCATTTTTGATTCTTTTCTGTCCACTGGCTGAAATTACCCTCGTTTTTCTCAGCTATGTAATTTTATTATTTTTGTCTTGTTTGTCATATGTCAATCCTACTTGTAGCCCTGTCTGTCTTTAAAAGCTCATAGAACATTAATTTATTTCAGCTACTGTTTCGCCATTTCAAAATTATAATTACCTTTACTATAATACACTTTATCCTACTGATAACAAGAGACTGAGGTACTTGTCTAAAATATAAAACACACGGGAAACTTGTATTGCAAATACCCGGTTTTCCATGCTGTCTATACCAGACAATAACCTTTGGCTCGTTGAGAAACCGCATTATAGCTTTTTGAAATTAAATATTTAGTTGGTATTTTGGTTAGGTTAGGTTCTTTTAGGTTACCGCGCTCTGGGCGGCCCCCCTTCTATAATTCTTTATGGTAGTTTTCATGATTTTGTTGCTAAAGCATTGTATTTTCATCATATTTTGTTTTGTTTCATTAACTTCACTTCTCGAGTGTGTTTTACATATTAGACAAGTACCGCGACTGAAGTCAAACAAATAGCCTTTTAAACTGGGTAATACAGCTATACACAAAACAAAATCATATCCAAACCTGTTACTGCCAGCCTCTTTGGGCTTTTGTTCTGTGAAAATTGCAAGCCCTCGTAAGATATGTCAGTAAAATAAATAAGATACCGATAAAATACGTAAAATAGGTAAAATACGTAATATACCCAATTTTACTCTGACCAATTTTACCAGTTACAACACTAGACGTAAATGAGAGGCGAACTGTATGTACACACTCGGTATCACCGTAACAATACCGTTATTCATTGAGAGGGGGTGGTGGTGGTAAGATCAGACACCCCATCCCTTCCCCACTGAGGACATGGCTGAGCCATTGAGCACCTCTTCCAACAACGAAGGCTTTTTCATCCTTTCAAGGTACAACAAATACTGTTTTATTATGTAAAGCTTTGTTTATCAAATCTCTCTGCAGTTGGACATGTACACCTGCTAGATTTTGAATAACACATTTTTGTGTTAACACACTTTTTTGATATCTTCATTGAAGAAATTAAAAAAACGACAAATTCGCCCCCTAGATTAGTATAGGAGAACATAGGACCGATCCTTGGGGAGAACGGCAGTATTTTTCCTGTGGGGTGGGTTCCAAACACGGAAAAGTGCATTTTGCTCAAATACACTTTTCTCGGGGTGATTTTCTTTGCGGGTGCCTACACTTGGAGGTTTGGCACCCCAAATACTGGGATTTGTACGACTTCCCGGTAAATTCTCACATGTTCCGCCGACTCCGCCTAATTTTGCGCACATGAAATTTTTTCCTGTTCCTCGAAATGGATTCTTCCATATGATCCTCAGTCTCTCAACTTAAGTAGGGGTAGGGGGACCCCTGTTCTATATGCGGTGCGTGTAGGATAGTAATCCGAGGGCAATAAGAATATATTTCAAACTTGGTGGTTCCTATCCACTAAAGTGGCCATTTAAGAGCTTTTGAAGTCATTAACTGCAGGTAAAGGGGCGAGATTACAATTTGAGCATCCTAAAACAAGACACAGTACTTAGGCTGCGTGTTTGACAGTACTTTCTGATTTCAACTACATATGCTGAATTTCGAACTTCTTTATCACAAGGTAACATACGCATACGCAACTTTTGTTTCGAGGGGAGTGAAATTTTGGAGGATGGCACAGTTTTAATAAAGATAGAAAAATTCGAATTATATATATATATATATATATATATATATATATATATATATATATATATATATATATATATATATATATATATATATATATATATATATCGAAAATTTAGCGACTGAGAAGGGCCTGAAAGCTCCTTCCACTGGATACTTACCTCCTGCGTGTTCAATATGGAATTATAGACGGTTTTGTCAATGTAATATGGAAATATTTGTGACTGTTCGGGCCAAAATTGTTGTTTCGTGGTACAAACTTATACTCTTACATACTTTTCCGTGGTACCATTTACTTCATTAAGCTACCTAAAAAGGCCACACATATCAGTTTGAGTAACAGTTTGAGTTTGAATGAGTACTCTCCTGATACTATACGGCCGTTCTTCCGATACGATAACATTCTGTGAAAAAATATCAAATAAAGGTAGTCGATGAAGTTCGTGTCCTGTTCTGAAATACACTCTACATTAAATTTTTTTTTACTTCATTACATACATAAAATTTTGTTTCATTGAATTTTCGTAGTGGCTTCCAGTTTAACTGCATTTCCAGTTTCCCTGCTTAATGACTGGATATAGCGATAGGCTTTATACATAATATATTCGTATAATATTTGATTATTTTTTCAAATTTTCATTATCTGGTATTCTGAACCAACAGTTGATAAGAAACAGGTTTAAAAATTAATGCAATCCAACAGAATAAGCAAACCCTTAAGCATTTCCAGGCATTAGGCGAGGGGGGCGGGGATGCAGTTTAAAAGGAAGTAGTTCTGAAAATCTAATAAAATGAAATTTGTAAATATAATGAAGTAAAATTTGTGTTGTTCCGCTTCCATTCCGGGATTTTCTGGAGTCGTGAAATTGATGGTGTAACTTTTATCGGGGTTTGGACCTCTTTTTGCAACTGTATGTTTTACTGTTACTTACTTTGTTTTACTGGGTCATTATTGCAACATTACTTGCAGATCTTTCATCAACGAGTACAAAAATTCTTCCATTTGAACTGAGTTAAAAACTGAAAAATACTTATTTTCGACGTAACACCTTTAAATTAGTTTTTTTTTAAAATTAGGTTAACACCTAATTTAAAGGTGTTACGTCGAAAATACGTCGTATATATGGGGAAATGAGACCAACCCAGTAAACATCTAGAAAACTCAACATTTGGTTTGCAATTAGAAGATACGGAAGGCTTTACCACTTTCATTGGAAATTTGTTTTACATTTGGGCAAGATTAAAGAAGAAAATTTACATCAAGAACTTAGAATGATCTTTGTCAATGAACTCTCTCTGAAAATAATCCAGTGAATAATCCGGAAGTTTATTATTTTGTGAATTAGCCGATAAGCTATTTATTTTTTTGAACATAAATATGCTAGTTTCAATTTTATTATTCTAGTATTTCTACTGAAGACGGTCGATGTATATGTGACCGAAATATCTGGACTTTTGTACCTGTTTTTCACTGTCTAAATAAATGGATTTATCCCCATTTGAAAGTTTATTTGTTTGAAAAATACTTAGTTATCTTCTTTTGATTCTGAACTTCCACGTTCCTATCTTCACTTTTTAATAAAACTCATAAATTCTTGGAATCTGTGTTCTCTGTCTTGCAAACGCCTTTTGTTGTAAAAGCTTGTATTGTAATCTGAGCCCTATATTTGTAATTAGTGCGACTTCACACATCCTCAAATACCAATTTTATTGGACATAAACCGCCAAGTGGGGAATACCTAGTTATTGTATTTCCGTCTAGGATACTTGTTCCATCACTGAAGACTGTGAAGACCATTCCCTGAACGATTCGTGGACAGGCATGATTTGAATGGGGTTTAACGTATCTGCAATCATGGACTTTAGGGAGTGAGAGGGATCCGGCCCTAGACCCATGATTTGGGTATTCGTAGTGTTTAGTGTTTTTAAAGTGTTTAGGTTTCATGTGATAAAAATAGCCTAATATTGTTTCAAAAATGACTCCAGACAAAGGCAAAAATCCAAAAAGGTGCAATAGATGTACGCTTATGACGTCTAGGGTGGTGGTTTCAGGACGGAGGAGAGTGGTAGTGTGGGTATTGGGCCACATAGCCATAGAATTATGTAGACAAAAGCTGCGTCATTCTGATGTTAACCAGGTTTCATTCAGCACAATTTCAATTGTTTTGACTTTGGAGAGTTGTTTAAGACCGCCCCCTCAATAATCTTCTTAAACAACCCTGTGCAGAAAGAGGTGACACATGCCTTTAGTTTTGCAACATCGGAGAAGGGGATAGAGGGGACTCGGACTCCCGGACATTGTATTTATTCGATATTTTTTCTCGATTTCACTAAAGCATAGTGTGCCTTCTGTTCCACTAAAATTTATCGATGAAGTTTTGTGTTAAAGTGGTTTTATTTACATAATTTGAGTTGTTGTCCAGGGGGCTGGAGACAATTATTCAGCAAAAATTGCGATTTTAGCCCAATATTTGTAATGAGCGACTACTCCCTTAAATAGCTACCAACTTTGCCGGAAATCAAACGTCAATTTTGAAATATCCATCTTATCATTCAGTATCACTCTCAAAATCATCATTGAATAGTCACAAGTCGAAAAGGCAAAATAGGCTGTGTCGGCACAGATCTTGTCTTAAACGTTCGTTTTGGTTACATGTCCTATCTTGAAATTATAAATCGATGCCGTATGGGACTTGGGGGCACCTGGGAGCAGTAAAGGCGTTGAATTTGTAGTTGATACCCGTTTTTAAAAAAATGGCCGATTTTGAACCTTGAAAAGGGCGCTTGAACTATTTTTGAAATTGATTGAGTCGCCTCTCATCTTTTTAAGATCGTCCGTTCTATATGATCGCTCGTACCCATCAGTCAACGCTTTTGCGTACTCTCTAATAAAAAAGCACCTGAAAACAAAAAAAGAAAATAAACAAAAATACCAGTATTGTTATATACCAGATCTCTTACCTTAAATATGACTACACACAAAAAGAAAGAAAAACACTTCTTAAATCAACTAAGCAGCCTGTGTACGCTCCAGTGTTGCCAACGGCTTGAAATAAACTGTACCAGTTTTCCGATTAAAATTGTACCGCAAGAAAGTAATTGGTACCACCGGAGCAGCAAGTTAAAAAATTTGCCCTAACAATAAGAAAACTTTAAATAAACTAAAACTTGGAACAGATATTTGAGTCAAAAAGGAGCAAGTAAAACCTAAAAGCTGGGAATAGGGAAAATAGGGAAAAAGGGAAATCTGATTGTACCAACAATTTCTAAATGTACTACACTGTGCCAGGACCTCTAAATTGTACCAAAAACGGTACAGTTGTACCGCGTTGACAATGCTGGTACGCTCACTGTTTGGTTTCGTCCAGGCACATTGCATTGACCTTTGGTCCTTACGTTTCATGTAAAGTAAACATGTTTACAAACAATTATTAATTATTTTCAAGTCCATTGTTCGCCCTAAAACAGGGAGTCGTGTCTTGCGGTAACCCCGTCATCTGTCGTGTTCAAAAATACCCTTCTGTCTTACTATTCGGTGGCCCTAGCTTGGATAACAAGACGAATTTCTATTCCAAAAATTTCATTATGTGTTGTGTATAGTAATGTTTAATTCTATATTTAGTCTTGCGTTTTAACTGACTATGTATCCTAGTCATATTCAGCTGTAGCGAGTTAGGAGCAAAACAATCTTCTTTGCTATTAGCCTATGATCCCTGATAGTTAGAAGTCAATATTGATATTCCTTCAGTTAACAGTGTTGGTTACTTAAGACCCTTTTGTGCCCATAGCAGAAAAGAAATTTCAATCTAGCTCATCTATTTCAAAATAAGACTGATTATTTTTTATTTAATATGCAATTACAAAGTTTAACATACATGCTATTTTTGAGCCCTTTGGAAAAGTTGAAACTTCGCCAAAATACAAAAAAGTCATGTAAGATTTTAATTATATTGCCTTGAAGCATGTAGTATAGACCACATAAACTGGATCGAATATTTACATACATTTGCTGTGAATATTAGATATTTCAGCCTAATAAAGGAAAAGCATAAACTAATAATAAAAGGATGGCAACAACTTTAGTGCATGGAGGGGGTCCAAGGTAGCCTACTTTCCCTTGTTTTTTTTTATGGCCATGGCCCCGCGGGGCTTTTTGTGTCCAAATACGTTTACGTATAGTGAATAGTATACTGCATACTAAAATAAAATGCTAGTGTATAGTTAGTCAAATTGGCTCAATGACAGAATATTTACTATTAAGCCGAAAGTTAAGAAATCCTAATTTATAAAAACTTCATATATATGTGTCGAAAGTGAAGAGTCAACGAAGTGCGCTGCAAAAATTGAAAAGGCGATGTGTGACTGTTTTTGCAGTCTCACCCAATTGACTGTAATATCGATATCGAAACCAAATCGATTGGTTCGGTCCGCTTTTGGGTACTTGTCTGTTAAACCGAACGCACTCAAGAATTATGCTGTGTAACATCTAACAGAAAGCGGTTTCCCTTCCTAGATCGGTTGTGATTTGCTTATTTTGAGTGAGAAAACTACGATGTATGTTTTTATTAAATATTTAATATATAGAGGCGGTTAGGGGCTAGGTTAGGTTGGGTTAGTTACTTAATATAATGCATTATGTGCTGGCACATCTCTCTCAATCTCGCATCTCGCCCTGGGACATAATAGCTTCTTATGGAAGGGGTGGTAACATAAACTTAGAAAAAAGCTCATTTGCTTGGAAATTCAAAGTTCTAGTTCCCTTTTAAGAATCCAGAGTAATCAGAGGGTAACTACCCCCCCCCTCCATGCCCTCTTTTTCCCAGGTGAATCCAATCAAAACTTTTAGATAACCATTTAATTCAAAATAATTCAATATCATATAACGATGACTCTGGGGATGATACAGCCCCCCAGAGCCCCGGGGCAAGGGTCTTAAGCTCTTGGACCCCCTCCACGCACTGAAGTTGTTGCCATCCTTTTATTATTTGTTTATGCTTTTCCTTTATTAGGCTGAAATATCTAATATTCACAGCAAATGTATGTAAATATTCGATCCAGTTTTTGTGGTCTATGCTACATGCTTTAAGGCAGTATAACTAAAATCTCACATGACTTTTGTATTTTGGGAGAGAAGGAGAGAGAGAGAGAGAGAGAGAGAGAGAGAGAGAGAGAGAGAGAGAGAGAGAGAGAGAGAGAGAGAGAGAGAGAGAGAGAGAGAGAGAGAGATGTGCCAGAACAGCTGTTTGCTGGAACAAGCAGCTGTTCGCTAATAATAGTCTAAATCCCAAAAAGTTATTTTTAAGTTTTTTTGCTCTCATGTAAAATTCATGCTGTGAAGCATACCGTCTTTGAATCACAACAGCCGAACTGTTTTTACGCTGAAGTTTCAGAAAGGAGTTGATCAATTTGATCTCTGAATGGCTCGAGCCAGGGAAATATTATTTACATTATTTGCCAAACCAAATAAAAAGGAAGATGTAACAGAAATAAACTCCCAGTTGTCAAAGGGATAGTGATGTAGCAGATGTACGGCACCTTGAATTTACAAAGCTATTACTCCGCAGACTGCAGGTATTTCTTTCATTTATGACACAAGGATACATTTTCGTCGGTAAATTATTTGAAGTCACGTTTAGTTTGCTCTGCATAGCGGGGAGGATTTCCGGCCAATGTTTATTGCCACCCTCTTTTATGTTTCCACTTAAAATTTGAATTTAGTGCAACTTTTTCCCGTACCTGCTTTTTAAATTCAGGCAATTTTTGCTATGATGACAGCACCCGCTATTGAACAACAAGCTTCTTAGTGGGTTCAGGACTGTGGGTCAGGGTGGCCACTCATCATGTATGTTGAGGGATTTAGGGATTTTGGGCTCATATCCTCCGAGGGTTTTGAGATTTTTGCGATATTTTCTATGTTTTACATACAATTTGCCTATCTTTGTAACATCAGATCATCCCGTCAAAATTTCAGATACGCCTGATCAGGGTCGTATCCAGGATTTTGTTTCGGGGGTGGGGGGGGGGCTACAAAAACTTTTAAAACGCATCAAAACTTTGTTTATATTCATTTTTGTTACGTTTTTAATAGTCGAACAAACAATTCGGAGGGAAGGCGGGTTCGAACCCCCAAATCCCCCTGGATATGGCCGTGCACCTAATATAGTTATTGGTGTGGGACTATATATATATATATATATATATATATATATATATATATATATATATATATATATATATTATATATATATGTATATATATATATATATATATATATATATATATATATATATATATATATATATATATATATATATATATATATATATATATATATATATATATACACAAAACTTTGTCACTTAATTAAAACCGATTAAGCGAGGAAATTATCAAAATTTGGAGATCCCCCCCCCCCGCTCACGGACCACCTTTTTAAATCTTAACTTGTTGTCAAAATTTCAAGTTATTCTTCGGTTATTAGTTCTTTATCTAAAAATTTATGGCCTATAAATAAAAGATATGGCTTAAACAGCAAAATTAATGAAACACGATCTTTTACATCACTATATTTCCCCTTTTAGACTGATTTTTGATCAGATAACCTACACGTGTTTAGAAATTTTCGGCAGCACTTCAGTTGGTAGTCTTGCTTTTAACGGACTAGATAATTCGTTCACTGTGTATTTTTATGAATTCTGCAAGTACAAGCTTCATGCAGCAAAAAATTAACAACTGATTGCTGCACATAATAACCAGAACAAGATAGCGGTACAGGCCGTGCTAGCTTCTTGACTCAATTTTCCTTGAAGGCTGTCACTCCTTCAATGTCTTGTGACAGGCAGTTCTGAACCGTATTTCCCAGAGTTTCTAGCAAGTGGGACCCAAATGAGTGATTAAATATCATTCACCAAGGAAGCCAGGGGCAGATCCAGGATTTTTTTTTTAGGGGGGGCAAAATAGGTTGATTCGATAAATTTCCGTTAGGAGCAAGTTTAATTAACGCAGTCTTGCGTTAATTAAGTAAATTACACTACTTTAGACTACGTTAGGGGGGCTCTCTGGATCCGCCACTGAAGGAAGCATTCATAGCATCCTTTTTCTTCCTTGTTTTTTTTTTCTGTCAGTCTCAGCGTGTTCTTTCTTTTCAGGCTGCGTTCATTTTCTTTTCTTAAAAAAAGGGAAAGAAAGAAAATCTGAATAAAAGGCAAATCCTGAAAATAGGGTATACAAACGAATATTCTCCAGGCTTGTTCTTTCTTCGAATTTTCATAGCTGTGTGGACTCGCCCCTTTCTCATGGAAGAAAAAAGAAAAGGAAAAGTTTTGCCATTTTGACGTCTACGGAGAGCACATATATCAGTATTTTTTTCGTGACTGTTCCCACCTGTCCCCCCCCCCCCCCAAAAAAAAACTTAAGCTGTTTGTCCATTTGAGTGACCTCATGATGATTAAACTGCAAAAAAAACGGTACTTGTTGAGAATCCAGTAGTCACGCGATAAGTGAAGTTTTGTTAATGCTAATGAAATAAAACAAAATAGGATAAAAATATAATAGTTAAGAAACAAATTTGGACTATATATTTTCACATTAGGGGGGAGGGAGGGAGTAAAGCATAGCATATATTAAATACGTAACTTAGCCTAACCTAACCTAGCTACCTTTTAGTCCCCCTAAACCCCAAAAAACTAAAGTTTAAATATAATTCCCAGAGTGAGAAACCCTTTGTTTATACATTGTCTCATATGAATTCCCCGGTAATGATCTATCTGATCTTAGCAATACAATTCTCGCGTGACTACTGGATTCTTCTTAGCAAGTACCAAAAAAACAACATAAATTTCTCTCAGATTCTTATATTCACTGCTGCACTAAGCTGCCTGTGGCCAACACAGCTACGCACGCACCACCTGCAGCCCAATCCATTCAAAGCTTCACTCTTTACCCCCAAGTTTTTATGCATAGATCAGTTGTAATATTAGGTTTTATCCCAGCCCATTCTTATAGAAAGTTGCCGATTCGTTCTTTTATGCACCACCTTTGAGGTTCAACTCGTTTAAAGAACATTTTCGGTCTGATTAATTCCTACTGACCATCAACAACCGTAAATAAATCCCTCATAATTCACCTTATTGAAATCCTTTACATTCCCACCCTCGAAATGCAGGTCTCCTAGATTTTAAATATCTATTCTATTGTTACTGGTTTTCAATGTAACTGAAAAGCCCCAAGGGTAGCTTGTTGCAGTAAGAGCCCAAGGGTGGTTCAATTGATCTGGATTTACTGTCTGTGTCTATGTTAGTCTGGATGGGCGTTTACTGTCATCTTTGGTTTGCCGTTTTTTTTTCTTTTGGGTCTTTAATAACCGGACTCGACGGCTGGGTTTGTGTCACCAAATACAACATTTAGAAGAAATTATCAATGTTGTATCCAAGGATCGGTTATTAATGGCATGAATATCGGTTAGGAAGGTTTTTGTCAAAGATAGCTTACAATTTATTTTTCGAACCTGAGATAATTTTTGGATGTCAAAGCGATAACTATTTGGAAGTGGGTACTGTTCTATTAACCGGGCTCTTTTATATAGTGCTAGTTTGGTTAATGCTAATGAAATAAAATAGGATGACTATATATAATAGTTTAGAAACAAATTTGGGCTATATTATGCACATTAGGGAAGGTAGGGGGCAAATCATAGCATATAATAAATACGTAACCTAACCTAGGAACCTTCTCCCCCTAAACCCCAAAAACAACAATTTAAAAACAGTCCTTGCCTTTGTTTATATCCCAGAAGGCATTGTAAACCTGTTTTCATCACGCGTCTCAGTCTATTTCGTGACTGGTATGCATTGCCGTAGATAAAAGAGCCCGGTTAATTGAACAGTACCGGGAAGCGTGTACGCAGAATTTAATGTTGGAGGGAGTGTGGGTGAAGGAAGTTTATAAACTCTACGGGAAGAAAGTAAATCTCGAGGAAAATGTAAAGAAGTTTGTACAAAACTGGACATTCCTTGGGGGTGGGAGGTACTGGGCTAACGGCCTAATACCTTGTGAGCGTGCTTGACTACAGGATAATTTGCTTGGCATTAGCCGTAGATGGAAGGTTTAACATCTATAAACGAAACAAGCGGGACCTTGCATGTAGTACGCAGGAACAGGGGGCTTATTATTCACACAAGTTTTAAATTTTTGTGTACGAGTATGGGGCATTTTAGGTTGAAATCCTCCTTTTTTTGGGGGGGGGGTCTCTAAGAACATTATATGAATTGAATTCCCTACTCTCCCCCTGTCTGCTAGTAGGGTTGAAACCATGGGACTACGCACTTACTAGGTCGCTTCGTATGGACCAGAGACACCAAAGTATAGCTTATCTAGATAGACTTTTTAATGATTACATTTTACAGATAGACTTTTATAGAACAATAGCCTATTTTTTTCTTTGAAGTCGGAAGTATTTTCTAAAAAGAAGTTAAGAAATGGTAAAAGCATTACCTAAAGAGGCTTTCAGGATTTTTTTTTCGGCCTACCGACTTTGTGTCAAAAGATGCCAAATTCAGAAAATCAATGATCTAAAAATTCAGTGAACCATATTAAGAGAAACAATTCAAAAGGCAAGAGCGCCTAACCATCTCCTATCTACTTTAATTAATTGGCCGCATAGAATCCAATTGCATTTATGTTACCTAAAAAGGTCAATTTTTCACTTCCATAGAGTCTGCCGTATCTGTAAAATTTACTGCTAATAAACGGAGTTGCTCCTAATATGGGTTCATTGGAACAAATGGAAGATTCACTGTCAGTTTTATCTGTTAAAAAATTCTCTACGGTGATGACACATTGTATCCATTGCATTTTTATTTTGGCTGGGAAACACCTACAGCATTTTAATGATTTGTAACCTCAAGAGTAGTGCTTCTAGAGCAGAGGGTCTTAAGTAGGGGCACATGGACCTGTGGGACTACTTTGAAATACTCTGACGATAAATAAAAGTTCGAATAGGGATAAAATCCTTTTAATAGACAGTGATAAATTTCACAAACAGTGATAAATTTCACAAAAATACTAGATATTTCGGTCACAAATGCAGTGACCGAAATATCTAGTATTTTTGCAAAATGTATCACTGTTTGTGAAATTTATTACTGTCTATTAAAATGATTTTATCCCTGATTGAACTTTTATTTATCGTCATGGAAAGGCAGTGTGGTCTCCGAAATTATCTATGAAATACTTCGGTGGTTTACTTATGAATTATTATAGACTGCAATAACATACATTTCAAAATGAAGTACAAATGGAGACACTACGAGCAAGTGCACCATTCTGTAGTACTTCAGCTTATGCTGCAACAGTTCAAGTAACTATGGATAAAACCAATGGCCAAACATAGTCTTAACATCGAGAATAAATAAGCAGTTACTATTCATTTGCCACAACTACGTTCTGATTTAAACTATAACCTAGCATGCTGAATCAGTGAACTATCATAGGACTCTGTGATAATCAACTATCCGATCTTGGGTTATCCAGACGTGTTCGGAACAAAATTTGTCTTGGACAGTTATCCTGTCTTCGATTATCCAAGCAGTTATTATGACTAACTCTTGACTAAATACATGTCCGAATACTTTAATGTATATGGCCATGTTTAAGCACAAAACTCTTTTCCAGTGACTAATGGAAGTTTCGGTAAATCACGCCTGAGAACTTTTCTGCAGAAATGAATTGTCAGTCTCTGAGATGGTTCGTAACTGACGTTGATTATAAGCTCTTCAAAATTTGTTGCTCACATCGCTCTCGGCTTTCCATCTCTATGGTCAGGCCAAAAAATAAAGCAATATCTGTCTTGTTTGTAATTAATCAGTTGTAATTAAGGGAAGTAAAGAGCGAAGTTGAAACTTAAAACAGACAAAAATTATTGCTTCAAAGCCGATCTAATATATATCAATCAAATTATTACAAATAAACCAAATAATTATGTTTCCCTGTGTTTCTAGGATTACAAAAAACTAGCGCTTTACTGAAAACGCGAAAATCAGGAATTAAAAACAGGTATTAAAAACAGTATTAAAAACAGGAATATTGATTTGGGAGTCAAAAGTGAGTATGAATCCTGACAACAATAAAGTAATCTTTAAAGCTTTTCATACTCTTACACCAGCTGTGACATCAGTAGCTTTCCATGTAAAATTAAATTTATCTTAAAAACATAAGCGTAAAATTAAATATTTTTTTAATAACCGCAAAGTCATTGAACAGCATACAGATTATTGGATTGATTTATCAGGTATCATTTAGGTATAAAATTCAATAGTGCTATAAGCTATAAAATCAATAGTGATTAATAAACAATTTTCAAATGTAAGAAATATGCTTTAGTATTACTTGAAATGAAGATCAAATAAGACATAATATGAACTCTGAAAACGGGGTTATTTGTCTCTATACAACAGTGAATTGCTGGCTATGATACAAATTCTAAAGCTGGTCTATAGTCCTAATCCTAATGCTATCAAGATGGTTTTACTTCTAACTTGTCTACAAACTAATCATGACATGTCCGTTTTAAAACCAAAACGACGGCCAGGTATTGAACTGAGCCATCGTGCAGAAGTGACACCAAATCAAACGAGAAAAAAAAAGAAGCACAATCCTAAAAGGAATTGTTGCTTTATCTTAAAAAGGATTTATCCTAAAAGGGATTGATAATATTTTTATTCTGTAAAAAAGTGCCTTTAATTGGTTTGCTTTTATTGTACCAAAGCTCCTATATTATTTTGTGTTTTCCGTAAAGCACTAGTTTTCTATAATCCTAGAAACGTAGGGAAAAGTAATTAGTTGGTTTATTTGTACTGGTTTGTTTGATATATATTAGATAGGCCGTGAAGCAATGACTTTTGTCCGTTTTAAGTTTCAACTTCGCTCTTTACTTTTCTTGGAAAAACTTTGTTTTTTTATTAATTTTTGCTCGTTTTTGATTCAAATTTAATGAAGAAACAACCCTGCCATGATCTTTTTTTATTTATACGGAATAATCTCTGTTCGTTTTAAGCTTTAATGTCATTCCTTAGTTTCAGATGAAAACTTATGAAGCTGTTTAAGGGCGTATTTAGAAGCTTATATTTACGCCTAGTCACTTTTTATAAATTTAACTTGATAGCGCATTCCCATAAAGTGCACTGTCCGTTTCTCCACCCATTTTTTTCAAATGAAAAAAGTGCCTGTTTCAATGAAATAACCAAAAAAAGTGTTTCTCAAAACCTAGGCAGGAGCAAAAAATAAGGGGACAAGGACGTCCCTTCCCCTCAATTACCGCCATTAGAACTAGCACACAGACTTCATCGCCGAGTGAAGTTTAAAGGTTCAATTCAAAAGTGTTGATCATTCAAGCTTAATTTTTGGTAGATTTTTAGTTGAAATGTTTTTAGTTTTAGTTAATTTGTTTTCGCAATAATCTTTTACTTTTAAGATGAGTAGAAGATTAATGAAACTTACACAGGTGGTTTGGAGGGGGATTATATGTAAGGGGTTCTTTTAAACCTCCAGTTAAGGGCTTTGGACTATAATTGTTGCAATGGTAACCGTCTTATGTTTCCGAACTCTTCCACTTGAGAAATGTCCCAAAAGTGCCGTTTTTAGTGCTATATGGCACCTATGGATGGTAAAATTGATAAAAAGCACGTAGATATGAGTCTTCCCGGGATATGCTTTGAAAAATGAGTGCATCACATTTGCAAAAATAGTAGATTATCTAAAAAGTCATGATAGAAGGGACAAACTATGATTGAAAAAAAAATCCAAGGAGGAATCGATCGCATGATAATCTAATTTGAAGTCCTGCGCTATACTAAGAGAACCACACCTCTAATAATATAATTTAATATATTGGTGTTTGTTGGACTTTAATTGCATAGATTATTAAGGGGGTCTGGAGGAGGAACCTGTAGGTGGCGTTCTTATAAACCTTAAGTTAAGGGATTTGGATCATAATTATTACAATTATACCGTTTTATACTTTCAAGATTTTCCACTTAAGAAGTGGCACCAAAAGTGTTGTTTTCAGTGCTATATCTCAATTACGAATTGTAGAATTGATAAAAGCTAGATATGGTCAAAATTTTTCAAATGAGCCATTAAACATCACTCTAAGAAGTTCTGGTAGCCACTAGCCCCAGTTTTCCACTTCAGACATGGCACAAAAAGTGCCGTTTTTAGTATCATTTGAAACTTGCAAATGGCGGAATTTATAGGAAGAACGTAAATACGAGCAAAATTTTTTATATGAGCTATCAAAAATGTATCTACGATGTTCTGGTTGTCCGCTAGCCCCACCCCTTGAGAAATGGCACAGTGCCCTTTTTAGTGCCAAATGGCCCTTGTGGATGGTGGAATTTATATAAACCACCTACATATGAGAAATAGCTTTCGAATGAGCTCTTAAGAATCTCTCTATGATGTTCTAGTAACCCGCTAGGCCTGGGAAAAAAGAAGAAAAAAGATACTGTTTTAAAGTTTTTTAGCTTTTAGTCACTGTGGGTTGTGGTTCGCTCTCTACTAGGTTGCAACTAATGCTTCAACCATGACAAAGAGATACTGGGAATTCTCCCAAGAAACTAGTTCATATTGAAATCTCGTTTCTAGTTCAATCTGAAATCTAGTTCACATTGAAATATGTAAAATCTAATAGATGGTAGAATTTGTAAAAACCTAGTAAATATAAGCTATAGCTTATAATTGAGCCATTAAACATCTATCTACGATGGTGTGGTAGCTCAGTAGCTTTATAGTGAACAGATGATTCATGAAACTAACTCAGAAGGTGCGGAGAAGGAGGGTGCGGGACGGGTTCTCGTAAACCTTCATTTATGCGTTCTGGGATATAACTATCACAATAGTACCTGTTTTGAACTTCAGAGCTGTTCCACTTATGAAGAGGCACCAAAAGTATGGTTTTCAGTGCTATATCGCACTTACTAATGGTAGAATTGATTAAAAAAAACACGTTGATGTAAGCAATAGCTTTCAAATGAGCCATTAAACATAACTCTTATAAGTTCTGCTAGCCCAATAGCATCAGCTTTTCTACTTGAGACATGACACAAAAAGTGCCGTTTTTAGTGCCATTCGGAAATTTTAGATGGTGGAATTTATAGAAAGAACGTAGATATGAATAATAGCTTTTATATGAGCTATAAAAAATCTGTCTACAATGTTCTAGTAGCCTACTAGTGACACCACTTGAGAAATGGCAGAAAGTGCAATTTTAGTGCCATATGGCACTTGCAGATGGCGAAGTTTATAAAAAGAACGTAGATATAATAGCTTTTGAATGAGTTATTAAGCATCTGTCTATCATAAAAATATATGGTGACAACGAAATTCTATATCCATATATTTTTAATACGTATATTAGGGGATTCGCCCCCTAGTCATTACCTCGCTCTTTACGCTAAAGTTTTAATTTTGTTCAAATTCTTTAAAAATGACCCTTAATCACAAAGGCCCTTAATTAGAATAAATAGCTCTTATGAAAGTACTAAAAATCTTTGGCTTAAAGAGCGAGGTATTGACTAGGGGGCGAACCCAATCATATACTTAATATTTTCTGTTCATTTTAAGTTTTGATGTGACTCCTTATTTTCAGTTGAAACACTTGTTTATTTTAATTTAATTTCTGATCGTTTTTTTTAAATAATGATGGGAAATCCGGCGCCCCCTTCATAGTAATATCCCTTCCCCCCTGAAAACTTCTTCCATGGAAAGATCCTTCCACAAAGATCCACCCCCCCCCCAACCCACTACCAGAAAAAAAATCCCCCATGAAAACGTCGTTATACTTCCCAATAACCAATGCTATATGTAAACATTGGGTAAAGTTCATAACTTTCAGCCCTCCCTCCGGGGACTTTGGAGATTAAGTAATCCTAAAAGACATATTTATTATATTTTCGACTATGTAAATTTTGATCGGGTGACTTTGAGAAAAAATGAGCGTGGAAGGGGGCCTAGTTTCCCTCCATTTTTTTGGTCACTTAAAAAGATCACTAGAACTTTTAATTTTGGTTTGAATAAACCCTCCTACGATATTATAGAACCACTGGGTCGATACGATCACCCCTGGGAAAAAAACAAACAAATAAAGACGCATCTATGATCTTTCTTCTGGCAAAAAATACAAAATTCCGCAATTTCTCAGATATGCGTTTGAAACCTCTGCAGCAGAGTTATGCGATACGCTGAATCTGTTGGTGTGATTTTCATTAAAATTCTATAGCTTTTAGAGGGTCTTTCCCCTTTTTTTCGAAAATCAGCCAAACTTTCCCAGGTGCGTAACTTTTGATGGGTAGGACTTAACGTGACGAAACTTAAAAATTTGAAATCAGTATTAAAATTTGATTCTTTTGATGTATCTACTGGTACCAAAATCCCGTATTTTAGAGTTTCGGTTACTATTGAGCCTGGTCGCTCCTTACTCATAGTTCGTTACAGCGAACTGTTTAATATGGCTCATTTTTCTATTTTCACTGTCATTTTCACTTGATTTGGGAAAATTGAATCCAGCTTTGGCCCCCGCCCCTCCCCCCTCAGGGTTTTGACGAAATTATACCACTCACGTAGATATGAGCAATATCTTTTATGTGAGCTATTAAAAATCTGTCTAGATACATGCGATACCAATACGCCCAATAACAATACGCTCACACCGATACGCGTGATATAAATACGCCCGATACCGATACAGTGTGCAGCCCTTCCTCCAGGGACTATGGAGGGTCGTATCATCACCAAAACCAAAGATATTTGACCTTTGAACTATGTTGAACAAAATGACTATCTCGAAATTTTGATTGGATGACTTTGGGGGGAGGGAACCTTCAGGGAGGAGGGGCTAATTGCCCTTCAATCTTTTTAGTCACTTAAAAAGGACACTAGCAAATTTCATTTCCGTTTGAATGTGCTATTACACATCTCTCTATGGTGTTCTTGTCACCCCCTAGCCCTGCTAGAAAAAAAAAGAAGAAAAACGGGAGACGCATCAGTGTTACAACGAGGAAAAAGTCATTTTCTTGGGGTTCAAGGAGGGGGACTGTAATTTCCCTATTCAAGGTTTTCGACCATGATGATTCCAATGGTACACTTTTCATTTTCATCTGACGCCATTTTCGAGGGGTTTCAGGCTTTTTTCGAAATCATCATAAATTTGTTCTTACCATACACTTTTACTTTTAAGACGAGATAAAATAATAGCTACCCATCGCCAATCTATATCAGAGAGCACCTCGCTTCCAGTGGATAGTTTTTTCCCTTAGCATGATTTTGTGAGTTTGACTCCAATCATGTTAAAAGGAAGATTTTAGGTTCCACCAGTAGACTAAAGAGACATACAATGGGGACTGAGAGAGGGAGTATACGGGAAGGGTACCTTGTAATCCTCCAGTTAAGGGTTTTGAACCATAATCATTACAATGGTATCGTTTTATATTTCGAAGCTTTTCAACTTAAGAAGTGGCAGAAAAGGTGCTGTTTTTTGTGGTATTTGGAACTTATGAATGGCAAAACTGATTTATATCACGTAGATATGAGCAATAGCTTTCAAATCAGCTATTAAACATCTCTCTAGGAAGTTCTGGCAGCCCATTAGCCCCTAGCTTTTCCACTTTAGACATGGCATCGATAGTGCCATTTTTAGTGCCATTTGGCAGTTGCAGGTGGTGGAATTTATAAATAAAATATAGATATGAGAAATAGCTTTAATGTGAGCTATTAAACATCTATCTACGATGTTTTTGTAGCCCGCTAGTCCCACCCCTTTAGGAATGGCACATATTATACCATTTTGTGCCTTATGGCACTTGCAGATGGTGGAATTTATAAATAGCACTTAGATGTGAGAAACAGCTTTATAATGAGTCATTAAGTATCTCTCTATGGTGTTCTGGTAAACCGCTAGCCCTGGAAAAAAAGGAGAAGAAAAAGAGACAAATCAGTGCTACCCATACAAAAAAAATGATATTTCTTGTTTTTCAAGGTTGGGGACTGTAATTTCCCTGAATTAGGTTTTTCGACTATGCTGATTCCAATGGTACACTTTTCATTTTGATTTGACGCCATTTTCGAGGGGTCTCAGACTTTTTTCGAAATAACCATAAATTTGTTTTCCTAATAAACTTTTACTTTTAAGACGAACTGAAATGTTAGTTACCATTCTTGAATCAGTGTCAGATGGAAATTTGTTTCACCATGCATTTTTTTTCTCAACGCGTTTTTTAACTTTTGGTTACTAATGGCCACGGTCCGCTCTTTACTAGGTTGCAGCTACCGCTGCAACCATGATTTTAAGGTTGTGTGAAATGGATGATTTTAAGCTTTTCATGGGAACAACTTTTTGTTCAAGGATTTAAAGTGTGAAACTATTGGTTGTAGAAAATAGATAGAAGGCTCATTCAAACGAAAAAATTGATCCTATTACCTTTTAAGTGCCAAAATAAAAGCTGTAACCCAAATAAATTGTCATTTTCCTCCATTTTGTGCAGCAGAGTGACCATTTTGGCTCAAATTGTTAGAAGACCAAAAAATAATGAAAACCTTCTGATTCAAAAGATCAAGGAGCCGTACAAGAATCTATCATTTTCCAAGGATGCACTCCTATTTTTTCGTGTGTTTTGTTCTCAAGTTCACCATTGCAATATGCTATGAAAAACACCATATGTTATGACGTGCAAAAAACATGATTTAGCCTGCTAGTTATAAACAAATCAGAATTGGATCGACAGTAAATTAAATAAAAGTGTATTTTTGCAAGGAATTGAACAACGATATTAATATTCGGTCCGAGGACCATCCGAGTTAAGTAAGGATTATTTGCAATGGTTGAAAGCTCGAGCACTGTCCCGTATTTGAGATAGTACCATATGTGACGGCCGATGCCTGGATATGCCCACCGCAGTCAGTGGCGTCAATTCATGTAAATTTGCTAGAACGTGTGTATTTTTCAAAATCTAGGTTTTGTTGTTTCTCTATTTTTCAATGAAAGCACTAAAAAAGCCATTTTTCAATACAAGTACCGAAAAAGGGTATTCTTCAAAATTTAGGATATGCAAAAAATCTTGGCGGCCATCCCCCCCCCCTCCCTAGCTGACACCAACCGCAGCAAATGAAGTAAGTGGAGGGACATATCCTACGAAGTCGATTATTTACTAGAAAGTTTCAGATATGCTAACTGAAAATTTCGCAATGGTTAGATTCAGTGTAATGAAGTAGTTCATAAAAAACGTCAAACGTATCTGTTCGTAATTTGATATAGTCCTTCAGAATGATTGGAAACCACCATGTGTTCTGATATCTGGGTGGCCAAAGAATTGGTGGACAAGACCTTTCTCTTAAATTAAAGGAAGAAGATTAGTAACTACGTTTTTATTCAGCAGCTTGTGGCAAAAGAACAAATGCTATGCAAAGAATATGTCGAAGTTGCCTTACCTAACAGACACAAGGAAAGAATATGCCTAACTATGCAAAGAATATGTCGAAGTTGCCTTACCTAACAGTCATAAGGAAAGAATATGCCTAACTATGCAAAGAATATGTCGAAGTTGCCTTACCTAACAGTCATAAGGAAAGAATATGCCTAATTATGCAAAGAATATGTCGAAGTTGCCTTACCTAACAGTCGTAAGTTACAGCAAAATCAGGATAAAAAAAGAAAAAGTTTAATGTTAAGTATGTACCTAATTAAACCCCCCCCCTAATTGGAATGTTTTTTATCAATATTTTCATCACAAACATGTTCTTGTCACTTGGGTTACTTCATACTTGCTGATTAGTAGAGTCAGATGGTGACCATGGGAGCGGAGCCGTTCCTGGGAGGGGGACCAGTTCAGTTGCCCCGGGCACCATGGCTTGGGGACTTCTTGGCTGGGGAAATTGCCAACTTTGATCCAATGTTTCACTTTGATTTGACTGTTTTGCTTATATTTGAGTCGGGAGAGGGCGCTGTAATTATTTTGGTACTTATATATTATTCGATTCACACTCGATAATATGGATATACAGATCAGACAATAACCGGTTTTTGACCGCAGTATCCGAAGAAAATTAGCTTAGGCTCAGTTGAAATATACGTTGTAGGTATATTTTTATTAAATATTTAAAACATAAAGATGGTATTTTGATAGGGTTAGGTTTGCTAATTAATATAATGCGTTCTATGCACCTCCCATCATCATTATTTGTTGTAGTTTTTATAATTTTATTACTAAAGTTTTGTATTTCCATCATATTTCGGCATATTTCGTAATGATTAACTAAACTTCATTTCTCGAGCGTGTACCGAATAATGCACAAGCACCATTATTTTTTCTCTGGTCGCCACCAATCCTAGGAACGGCTCTGCTTTAAAGCTTGCTGGTTTGACCATTCCCCCTCCCCTTAAATGCAAAGATTATGAGCAACTGTGAGCTTTCTGGCTATGTAATTAGTAATTTTTTTATTTTTCTGTAGTAGACTCCTCTAGAAAATATATTACCCCAATGAGTCAAAATTATGGGAATGGGCTTGGGAAAGCGCAAAGTTATTATTCAAGTTTTTTGTTTGAATATTTAATTATGTTTGGCTATTTATGTTTATTTGTGTATTTTTATTTTGTATGTTTATTTATGTTTAGTCAGGCTTAAAGTAATAAGAACGGAAAAAAGTGTCGAAGCCACAGAATAATTAAATATATTGCTAAAATAGGAAATTACTTTTAATTTTTCTTTTTTCCCCGTTTTTACTATTATTTCCGTATTTTTAACGGTGTCTATTCTTCACTGCTCCAATTAAGTGATTTTAATTTAAGCTCAGTTTTTTTTTAATCAAAACGGTAAAATTTCAGGAAGTTATTAAAACATCATTAAGTCTCGAGTAAACCTGTTAAATATACCAAGCGTCCGATCCCAGAATTCTCATTATTCATAAAGGAAAAAAAAAGACAAAAAGTATATTTTTTCAAACTTATGAGGCGTAGAAGCTGAAAGGGTTAAAAGTAGGGGCGTCGTTTGGGAGGGACAAGGGGGATGGACAGTTGCCCCCCCCCCAGTAATGTGAATAAACAAAAATATTATACAGGCCATGCTCCTTGAATATAGGAAAGTAGACCCCTCTTGCCCCCCCCCAATGAAAATGTTGTAGATTTGCCCATGGTTAAAAGAAAGATGTCAAAGGTTCGTTGGGTATTTCCTGTTTTTATTAACATAAATATATGAAATGATATAGATGAACTCTTCCGTGTATAGATTTTAACTGAACTCATCCGCCATATAGTTTGAGCCTGTGAGTGTAGAATTTTCTAAATTGAAAAAAAAAAAAAAAAAAAAAAAAAAAAAAAAGACTTAATATCTAGGGCTATGCAATTAACTAAAATCTGTACTTTTCCAACCTCCTTTTTGCCAGTTTTCTAGTTTTTTGTGTTATGGTAATCATAATTAAGTATTTGGTTTTAAGGTGATGTGGTAGTCTTTTGCTCGATTTTCAGGATCTCTTGTCGGTGAATTTGTCAAAGGACAAAGCTTCAATTAGCGACCTCTCCAGGGGACTTAGTTTTAAAGATCAATCTAGAATTTGGGGGTTGACAAGTAACAAAAGTTGACATTTGCTAATGAATGTGTGAAAGCACGTTTGTTTTATAAGATTTCCCACTGTACCAAGACCTTCTTGGAATCACTTTTTCATAATGTGGTGTAATAACACTCCTACGAAATATTTTTCTCTTCCTTAGTATTTATCTTATGCTTTGGGCGTGGGTGATGTGGGCTGGTAGAACTTTCAGTTAAGAAGCTTCTAAGAATCCTTTGCTACCCAGAGAAATTAGGGTGAAACAGGTTAAAAAGTACAAAAAATCCTTTCCTTTGAAAGAAGGACTCAAAGTATATTGATCTATGTTAAAAAAAGTGAACATTTAGTTTTTTTCCTATAGCTTCCAGGATTCCAACAGCTTGCATAACTTTCTTTCAGAAGCATTGATTTGGCTTCAGTAGAAGGTTGGATGTTCTAATTCTCGTGGAGTAATCCATACTGCTATGTTATACCGCTATCTGATTCTATGTTTTATTTTTCAAGGTCGTCCAACGATTCTAAGGATTCACCAGACACAAAGTCAGTGAAGCGACGTGACTCAGCAAAACTCCCTTCAGCTTCAAAGTTATTACGTTCTCTGCGTCCAGATAGAACTAGTCCTGCATATCACAGTGAGGGAAAGGGGCTAAGGAAAAGAAAACAAGCTTGGGCCTCTGAGCGGGATCTTCCTGAATCGGGAAAGAAATCAGCAGAACGAAGTAGAAGCTTCAGCGAAAGACCTAAATTTGAATCAATACAAGATCTATCTACTCTTACTCAAACTGATAGCTCTGTCTCTGAGTTTGAAAATAGTGCCACTGAA
The DNA here is from genome assembly GCF_049724085.1 of Artemia sp. Qi Xiang Cuo. Taxonomy (NCBI): domain Eukaryota; kingdom Metazoa; phylum Arthropoda; class Branchiopoda; order Anostraca; family Artemiidae; genus Artemia; species Artemia sp. Qi Xiang Cuo. The sequence continues at coordinate 68,079,627 of NC_142795.1, read as the reverse complement.
AAAAGCATAATCGATCACGTCTTTGCTGACATTGATGACTTGAAGAAGAAAAAGAAGGAAACTGATATAAAACGTGAAAGACAAGAAAGAAAGTTAACTAAAGATAGTGGGTATGAGACATCTAATTCTGATTATGCAAATCCTGACACATTAAAATCTATCCGCGAAGTAGAAAACTCAACAGAGTCAATATACGCAAACCTTCAAGAATTACAAGAGGGGGTTTACTCTGCAAGAGAAACGAACTTCTTTGGGAATGAAGAAGATTCGCCCAAATGTACCCCAGAAACTGAAAGAAAACATCACGAGGAATCGAATAAGTCCCTCCAGAATGATACCACTCCTAATAACGAGACAAATACGCCTGATAGGTAAGATAGATTATTCCTCATATTAACCATCTAACCATATAGGGAAGCTCATATATCAAAACTCTGTTTCTCCACTGAAGTCAATTGATGTGAATGTAATAAGTGTTATGCGTTTTTGTATATACAGACACGTATACGTCGGATTTAATTTTTTGGGAATAATAATAATAAAAAAAAGTCAGGAGGGTCAATAATAAAAAAAACAAGTTTTATTTAATAATTTGAATAAGAAGTGCCCATAATTTTAAGAAAATTTTGGATCCAAACGTGTTGTGATGTATGCCATCACAAACGTGTTGATGTAATTGTTTGTACCGTACAACAAGATGAAGCCAAATTATTTAACTACAATATAATTTTCCAAATTTTTCGCGTGTAACACCTCAAAAAAAAAAAAAAAAAAAAACTGCTCCAATGTAATGTTTAGAAACTTTATATTTGATCTCTGTCACATACAAAAAGTGGAATGAACCCCCTTTTTGTATAATTGTATGGAATTATATATGATAAAATATTGCTTATTTGATGATTTATGTGACGAGAAGTGGAACACGAACTATTCAGACATATCAGTCTATGTTCATTGTACGCTTCAGTTGGGTTACTTGATAAATCGCAGATGTTACGTTTAGTTTATAGTTAATAGCCAAAACCGCACTTTTTAGGAGCGCAGGATTCTTCATAGCAGTGATGCCAAACGTGGTACAATTGTACCATTTTGGTACATTTAACCTCTACAGGTACAATATAGTACAATCCCACAAAATATGGTACATTTTACAATATTATGGTACAATGTGGTACAATTCAGTATTTTTGTACCTATGTTTGCATTCTTTCATCTACAAATATTTTATTTCACCCTGATTTGTTCAGCATAGTCAAGATAAGAAACAGACAAGCAGTCACCTATTTTCGTACACAGACACTTCATTTCCGGCGTCCAAAGGTCGACAAAAACATCTTTCTGTGTATTAACTATCAAGTCTTACCGATTGAAAATGAAAGACTAAAAATGAAGCTATAATGACACTTGGATTTATGATGGTTGGGAATCCAGTGGAATAAAAACAAAAGCCAACCACCCAAGGTGAATCTCCTCAGTTTGAGAATTTTTATTAAGAAAAAAGGAGCCTGTTGAGAGAAATTAAAAGTAAGATTAAAAGTAAAGAAAAGTAAAGAAGTAAAAAAGAAATTAAAAGTAAGTTGCTCGCAATTGAGTCAAGGTCTAAAGCTATGATATAGATTTTGTACATTAATAAGCATATACTGTTGTCAGATATTAAATAATCGTCCCATTGTTTATTTTTTGAGTCTCTTAACTAAAATAGCTGCTGACCACTGTGTTATGTGAATACTGTGAACTTGAGTGCCTCTTCTCTTCTGAATGAAATGACATTTGGTTTCACTCTGCATTTGATTACTCGGATTCTGCATCAGGAAAGGTGTCCTATTTCAGGCAAATTGCCGACTCGTGTAACTATTGGGCTTTACCTGTATCAGTGATTAAATAAATAAAAACAAGTTTTTCCAACTGAAAGTAAGGAGCAACATTAAAACTTAAAAGGAACAGAAATTAATTAAAAAAAAACTTTTTCCACAAAATAAGTTTTTCAAAGAAAATTAAAGAACTCTACAAATCTACCACAAATCAGCATCGATAAATAAATGAAACCCAAAACGAACAGAAATTACAATAAATCACTGAGTCAAACGCAAAACAAGCAAAAATTAACATGAGTAGGGCTCAAAACCCCTATGTTTTTCCAAGGCCATAACATAATTTACACTTTACTAAAAAAATACAGATGATTGTGCATTGTCAGTTTAATATACATATACTGCTATTTATTAATCAAAATGTTAATATTATTTGATTTACTAAGTTATAAAAGTAAAAACATTTATATTTTTTCAGTAAAGTGCAAGTTATGTTCTGGCCTTGGGAAGGCATATGGGTTTTGAGCCCTACTCATGTTAATTTATGCTAGTTTTGAGTTTGACAAAGTTTGCTAAAGTTTGCCAAGTTTACAAATGGTCGTAAATGGCCGAAAAATAACGGTTTTTGTTGGCCTTTAGTAAAATGTTTCTGTTGCAATTTATGTTACTCCAAACAATTTCTTCAAGTATTGTCAGGAGTAATGTACTGTATTAGAAGAGAAAGAAAAACAAAGGAATAGAGAAAGGAAGTGAATGGAAATGTCTTATGTAAAATTGTCATAGATAGTACTTTACGTGACGATCCGCATGTTACGCGAAGAGTAACACGCGGAAAAACATTTGGGATATGGTACATTTTTTTGTCATTGGTACATTCTTCATGCAATGTGTGGTACATTTTGTTTTGAGGTGTTGGTAACATTGCTTCATAGATGCATTCTGGTTCAACCTTTAGGGAGGAGAGGAATTATGAACAGATTAATGTTCCTAGGGGAAGGGGGATGGTCAAAAATACATATTTTAGGTCAGTATTTTATCATTCCAAGAGGGTTGGAGTCCAATCATGGTTGTCGTCTAATCCTTAATACAAAATGTCCAAAAACCGACCAAAAAGCAAAAAATTTTCCAAACTCGACAAAAACTTTCCTAAAAACATTCACGTATTTTTCTAGCTTCTTTTTTTCTTACAACTTACAACCCTTGTCCTGAGGGCTGTGGGGGGGGGGGGGGTTGTCATCGTCAAAGACATAATTTTCGGATCTTTTAAAATTTTGTAAGATGAAGCATTATAAACGACGGTTAAGGATTTGTGATCCTGGTAATCCCAATACTACTACTATTTATAACAACTCACTGCATCACCAAGCCGCCTGAGACCAACAGCTACGCACGCTCATTCTCCATCCCAATCTATTCAAAGCCTCCCTCTTTACACCCTCCCAGAAAGTTCCCGTTTTCCTTTAAATCTTTCTACATTGAACAAAATGGCTATATCAAAAATTTGATCTGAAGTGTTTGGGAAAATGATGGGTGTGGGGGGGCATTTGCCCTCTGATCTCTTTCGACTATTAAAAAGGGCGCTAGTCCTCTCAGTTTCCAATCGAATGAACACTTTTTGAAGTTTCTACGAAAACGCTCTCTATAAAAAAAAAACTTATATGCCCCCAGGGCATAACTTATAACCCTTGCCCTGAGGGCTTTGGGGGGCTGTCATCATCAAAGGCATAATTTCCGAACCTGCCAAATACGTTGAACAGAATGGGTATCTCAAAATTGTGATCTTAAGTGTTTCGGGAAAGGATGGGCGTGGGGGGGGGGAATTTACTCTGATTACTTTCGACTGTTAGAAAGGGCCCTAGCCCTCTCAATTTCCAATCGAATGAGACCTTTTTGCAGTTTCTACGACAACTCATTCTATATAAAGTGTCCTGGTCTAAAACAAATCAAAAATAAATAAATAAATGAACAATACATTGTGCCAACATCGTTCTTTTCTTAGGCAGCGCTATTGTGCTTCCCATGATACTACCATGGTAAGTGAAGCTGTCCACCTGATCAGTCTTTTCGTTACACAACCTCATCTTTTCGTCTTCACTTATTCCTAGCCTTAGCGACTTAATCTTCTAAACATTAATTTTCAAACCTATTCTAACACCCTGAACTCGCAAAACCTCTAAAAGTTAATTCATTTTTCTCGCACTTTCATCTAGTCTGCTTAAATCATCAGCATAAACTAAGTCCAGTAGAGTTTTTCCTCCCCATTTGATTCTGTGGTCTCCCGTTGCCTTTCCTCTGCTCCTTAAAACAAAGTCCATGAAAATAATCAAAATATTGCATATATTTAGTCTTGAATTTGGTCCTAAAGGGCTGGGCACACGTAGCTGATTTCGGGAACTGATTTCCAAATTAGTGCCGATTTTAAAAGAAATCGGCGTCGATTTGAGCTTGAAAATTTTTCTAGTTTTCGGCGCCGATTTACAAAATCAGCCCCGATTTTATCATGATCATCATAAAAAAAATAGAGATACAAATAAATGGTGAGCCAGAGATGTCTGTGGTGAAAGACCCCGCTACTGAGCTGAGGACTAAACTGAGAACTAAGCTGAGATCAATCATGCAACTATTAATAAACTCAAGTTGACTAGTTGTGTCCATGATTTTTTGTTTTGAAAATCTCGCGCAATAACTTTTTCTTTCAACAAATTTTTCTTATCGCTATCGTTTGTCCACTGATGCTGAAATCGGCTCCCGAATTAGCTACGTGTGCCTAGCCCTTAAGATGAAATTTGTTGATGCATATGCATCAACAATAAATTTAGTCTTTTATTAACACTATATATTTTTCTCAATAATTACTAGAAAGATATACCTGGGAAAACAAAAATAACCCTGTCTTTATGTAGCCATGTTTGATTCATGTTCAATTGATCTATCATATATCTCTATTTTTTGGTGATATTTTATATATTTTTGGTCTCAAAACTTGTGCTTTAGAAAGCATCGACTTAAGTGTCTGAAGTTCCTCGTAGTTTTAGGTAGAATCATGCTCTGAAGTGCTAGAAATATTTTTTTAAATACCATTAACATTTGACGATACTGAATCACTGACAGTAGCTTAGTGATTCAAAAGCGCTTATGGAGTCTGAAGTTTTAAAATGAGTAGAAAATATATTGTAAAAGAAAATCTCCTTCGGCGGAAACGCGCCTGTTTCGTGACAAAACGATGGGTTTGAAGTGAATACGTTTGAAGACATCGATACCCATTCATGGTTACATTCACTCCCCCGCACTCTAGGGACGCCAGCAGGGAGTAATGGGAAATCACTATAATTTCAACCCCTCCCGAAATAAAAGCATACACATGTGTCTCTCATGGTTTCGTATCTATGCTAATTTTAGTCGGTTTATTACCGTATCGGAGATATTTTCTAAAGTGAAAAGGTCGATTAAAAACACAAAACATGTGTATTTCTATCTAAGAGTGAAATCTTAAGTCAAGTTTTGAACTTGCAAGTCTTACCTCCAAGTTTTAAACTTGCCTCAGGAACCATCTTAGACCAGGGGACCCCCCCCCCAACCTACGCGAAGGCGGACATCATGCAAAATTACTCCATTAGCATCTAAAACAGTCCTTCCAAAAGGGGAGATAGCAAATTTAAAAAAAAAGCTTTTGAAGTATGTATGTATTTATTTCCATAAAAAGCCGTCGGGCCATAGAAAAAAAAAACAGAACATAAACGTAACAAAACCAATAAAAAACACAAACAAATTAAAAAGAAAAACCTACTTATATATGAATCTTCACGAAACTATTTATAAAGAGATACATCTTTCACGATGTATCAGCCCTTCGTCAACATACTTAGCCAGATTCCTAATATCGTTTTAGCCCGTGATCCTACGATCCCTTCCACCCACCTTCTATCTATCAACACTAAAGTAAAACAATTTACTTCTCAGATCCGCCAATTCCTTAAAATCCCCCCTCCCCCCAAAAAAGAAAAATGTCCTCCTCATCTTCCCCATACATGGGAAAGGGGACTTTGTTGACACTGTGACCCCTAAATTTCCTCTCTCATTCTCCAATATCAATCGACCCTCCCCTTAAATCCAAAATCCATTTTATTTCTTCCCCTTTCAACTCCAGATTGAAATAAACTTCTCCCTCCCCCCCTCAGGTGTCTTTCATCGTACTATACAGACTCAGAGATCCCGAGGCCTCCTTCCGAACCTGCCACTGCTGTATTCCTTGTTCGTGTAACCTTTCTTTTACCTTCTCAACCACTGTATCCGAATTCGATCCCTCACCTTCGTTCCAAAAATACGAGTATCCTACTTTATCTAAAAATTTCTTAATTTCCTGCGGCCACCCTACCTCTATCTTGTCCTCCAACAAATTAAAATACGCTTCTTTCGCTAGCCTATTATTACTTCTTAAAAATGTTTATCCAAAAACTTCGCCATTCTTATTAACCTATCTTTTCTTAACCTACTTCGTCCCAAATCCCTCTCCAGTACAACATTGTGGGTGGATTTATGGACCCGAAAAACTCTTAAAATAATTCCTTTGCATTCTCTCCAAATCCTCACTTGCTCTAAAACCCCGGACTCACACCCGTAATGCCTAACCGGGAGGAGGTTAGTCCTAAATAATTATTTATGCATTGCTAAATCCCTAATCTTTCCAACGTCACTTTTTAAAATTAGATTTATACACATATTTCCCTTTTGTACTCTATTCTTAACCTCCTGTGCATGCATACCATATGTGTTCCCTGACCCCCTTCTAGGAGATGTTCATATGGATAATATTATTCGTCAAACGAGGACTCGTGTTCATACATGTGCAGGTATCCGCTGCACTAGGCTACTTCGTGTGCAACGAGGGAACGGAATTAGAACTGAGGTTGTTAGGTAAAATTGAAGGAGATCTAAATGGTTAGCGGGAGCCTGGCTTGGAGACGGAAGAGGTAAATTAAAATAGAGAGTCAGGGCCAAAAAGACAGGGGCTTCTTAGATAGAAAGCGTGCAACGCCGTGTAGCCCAAAGCACATATTAAGGGGTTTCACAGTTTGTTTAGGCCTGCAAGCTACCTGTCCAACAGCAGGATGTGGATTTCAATGAAAGTAGGCAACTTACAATAATAAAGTTACAATAATAATTATTATAAAGCATGACTTCTATTTAGCTAATTGGGTCATTCTTGTATGTCTAATTAAACACTTTTTGATATGCTGCTTTTCTATTATTGCACCTTTTGGAAAGTTCGTTATGCATTGATACTAATTGTTCCGCCAAGAATTATCCATTGATTTCAATTCAAGAAAAACGGCAGATTTCTGAATGTCTTCCAGGTCTTAGTCGACTCTCTGTGAAGTATGACAGAGCAACAATGGTTTAATTTACATTTATCATTTTATCATTCCAAGAGGGTTGGAGTCCAATCATGGTTGTCGTCTAATCCTTAATACAAAATGTCCAAAAACCGACCAAAAAGCAAAAAATTTTCCAAACTCGACAAAAACTTTCCTAAAAACATTCACGTATTTTTCTAGTTTCTTTTTTTCTTACAACTTACAACCCTTGTCCTGAGGGCTGTGGGGGGGGGGGGGGGGTTGTCATCGTCAAATACATAATTTTCGGAACTTTTAAAATTTTGTAAGATGAAGCATTATAAAAGACGGTTAAGGATTTGTGATCCTGGTAATCCCAATACTACTACTATTTATAACAACTCACTGCATCACCAAGCCGCCTGAGACCAACAGCTACGCACGCTCATTCTCCATCCCAATCTATTCAAAGCCTCCCTCTTTACACCCTCCCAGAAAGTTCCCGTTTTCCTTTAAATCTTTCTACATTGAACAAAATGGCTATATCAAAAATTTGATCTGAAGTGTTTGGGAAAATGATGGGTGTGGGGGGGGCATTTGCCCTCTGATCTCTTTCGACTATTAAAAAGGGCGCTAGTCCTCTCAGTTTCCAATCGAATGAACACTTTTTGAATTTTCTACGAAAACGCTCTCTATAAAAAAAAAAAAACTTATATGCCCCCAGGGCATAACTTATAACCCTTGCCCTGAGGGCTTTGGGGGGCTGTCATCATCAAAGGCATAATTTCCGAACCTGCCAAATACGTTGAACAGAATGGGTATCTCAAAATTGTGATCTTAAGTGTTTCGGGAAAGGATGGGCGTGGGGGGGGGAATTTACTCTGATTACTTTCGACTGTTAGAAAGGGCCCTAGCCCTCTCAATTTCCAATCGAATGAGACCTTTTTGCAGTTTCTACGACAACTCATTCTATATAAAGTGTCCTGGTCTAAAACAAATCAAAAATAAATAAATAAATGAACAATACATTGTGCCAACATCGTTCTTTTCTTAGGCAGCGCTATTGTGCTTCCCATGATACTACCAAGGTAAGTGAAGCTGTCCACCTGATCAGTCTTTTCGTTACCCAACTTCACCTTTTCATCTTCACTTATTCCTAGCCTTAGCGACTTAATCTTCTAAACATTAATTTTCAAACCTATTCTAACACCCTGAACTCGCAAAACCTCTAAAAGTTAATTCATTTTTCTCGCACTTTCATCTAGTCTGCTTAAATCATCAGCATAAACTAAGTCCAGTAGAGTTTTTCCTCCCCATTTGATTCCGTGGTCTCCCATTGCCTTTCCTGTGCTCCTTAAAACAAAGTCCATGAAAATAATCAAAATATTGCATATATTTAGTCTTGAATTTGGTCCTAAAGGGCTGGGCACACGTAGCTGATTTCGGGAACTGATTTCCAAATCAGTGCCGATTTTAAAGGAAATCGGAGTCGATTTGAGCTTGAAAATTTTTTGAGTTTTCGGCGCCGATTTACAAAATCAGCGCCGATTTTATCATGATCATCATAAAAAAATAGAGATACAAATAAATGGTGAGCCAGAGACGTCTGTGGTGAAAGACCCCGCTACTGAGCTGAGAAGTAAACTGAGAACTAAGCTGAGACCAATCATGCAACTATTAATAAACTGCAGTTGACTATTTGTGTCCATGATTCTTTGTTTTGAAAATCTCGCGCAATAAATTTTCCTTTCCACAAATTTTCCTTATCGCTATCGTTTGTCCACTGATGCTGAAATCGGTTCCCGGAATCAGCTACATGTGCCTAGCCCTTAAGATGAAATTTGTTGATGCATATGCATCAACAATAAATTTAGTCTTTTATTAACACTATATATTTTTCTCAATAATTACTAGAAAGATATACCTGGGAAAACAAAAATAACCCTGTCTTTATGTAGCCATGTTTGATTCATGTTCAATTGATCTATCATATATCTCTATTTTTTGGTGATATTTTATATATTTTTGGTCTCAAAACTTGTGCTTTAGAAAGCATCGACTTAAGTGTCTGAAGTTCCTCGTAGTTTTAGGTAGAATCATGCTCTGAAGTGCTAGAAATATTTTTTTAAATACCATTAACATTTGACGATACTGAATCACTGACAGTAGCTTAGTGATTCAAAAGCGCTTATGGAATCTGAAGTTTTAAAATGAGTAGAAAATATATTGTAAAAGAAAATCTCCTTCGGCGGAAACGCGCCTGTTTCGTGACAAAACGATGGGTTTGAAGTGAATACGTTTGAAGACATCGATACCCATTCATGGTTACATTCACTCCCCCGCACTCTAGGGACGCCAGCAGGGAGTAATGGGAAATCACTATAATTTCAACCCCCTCCCGAAATAAAAGCATACACATGTGTCTCTCATGGTTTCGTATCTATGCTAATTTTAGTCGGTTTATTACCGTATCGGAGATATTTTCTAAAGTGAAAAGGTCGATTAAAAACACAAAACATGTGTATTTCTATCTAAGAGTGAAATCTTAAGTCAAGTTTTGAACTTGCAAGTCTTACCTCCAAGTTTTAAACTTGCCTCAGGAACCATCTTAGACCAGGGGACCCCCCCCCCCCAACCTACGCGAAGGAGGACATCATGCAAAATTACTCCATTAGCATCTAAAACAGTCCTTCCAAAAGGGTAGATAGAAAATTTAAAAAAAAAGCTTTTGAATTATGTATGTATTTATTTCCATAAAAAGCCGTCGGGCCATATAAAAAAAAAACAGAACATAAACGTAACAAAACCAATAAAAAACACAAACAAATTAAAAAGAAAAACCTACTTATATATGAATCTTCACGAAACTATTTATAAAGAGATACATCTTTCACGATGTATCAGCCCTTCGTCAACATACTTAGCCAGATTCCTAATATCGTTTTAGCCCGTGATCCTACGATCCCTTCCACCCACCTTCTATCTATCAACACTAAAGTAAAACAATTTACTTCTCAGATCCGCCAATTCCTTAAAATCCCCCCCGCCCCCCAAAAAAAGAAAAATGTCCTCCTCATCTTCCCCATACATGGGAAAGGGGACTTTGTTGACACTGTGACCCCTAAATTTCCTCTCTCATTCTCCAATATCAATCGACCCTCCCCTTAAATCCAAAATCCATTTTATTTCTTCCCCTTTCAACTCCAGATTGAAATAAACTTCTCCCTCCCCCCCTCAGGTGTCTTTCATCGTACTATACAGACTCAGAGATCCCGAGGCCTCCTTCCGAACCTGCCACTGCTGTATTCCTTGTTCGTGTAACCTTTCTTTTACCTTCTCAACCACTGTATCCGAATTCGATCCCTCACCTTCGTTCCAAAAATACGAGTATCCTACTTTATCTAAAAATTTCTTAATTTCCTGCGGCCACCCTACCTCTATCTTGTCCTCCAACAAATTAAAATACGCTTCTTTCGCTAGCCTATTATTACTTCTTAAAAATGTTTATCCAAAAACTTCGCCATTCTTATTAACCTATCTTTTCTTAACCTACTTCGTCCCAAATCCCTCTCCAGTACAACATTGTGGGTGGATTTATGGACCCGAAAAACTATCTTAAAATAATTCCTTTGCATTCTCTCCAAATCCTCACTTTCTCTAAAACCCCGGAGCTCACACCCGTAATGCATAACCGGGAGGAGTTTAGTCCTAAATAAATATTTATGCGTTGCTAAATCCCTAATCTTTCCAACCTCACTTTTTAAAATTAAATTTATACACATATTTCCCTTTTGCACTCTATTCTTAACCTCCTGTGCATGCATACCATATGTGTTCCCTGACCCCCTTCTAGGAGATGTTCATATGGATAATATTATTCGTCAAACGAGGACTCGTGTTCATACATGTGCAGGTATCCGCTGCACTAGGCTACTTCGTGTGCAACGAGGGAACGGAATTAGAACTGAGGTTGTTAGGTAAAATTGAAGGAGATCTAAATGGTTAGCGGGAGCCTGGCTTGGAGACGGAAGAGGTAAATTAAAATAGAGAGTCAGGGCCAAAAAGACAGGGGCTTCTTAGATAGAAAGCGTGCAACGCCGTGTAGCCCAAAGCACATATTAAGGGGTTTCACAGTTTGTTTAGGCCTGCAAGCTACCTGTCCAACAGCAGGATGTGGATTTCAATGAAAGTAGGCAACTTACAATAATAAAGTTACAATAATAATTATTATAAAGCATGACTTCTATTTAGCTAATTGGGTCATTCTTGTATGTCTAATTAAACACTTTTTGATATGCTGCTTTTCTATTATTGCACCTTTTGGAAAGTTCGTTATGCATTGATACTAATTGTTCCGCCAAGAATTATCCATTGATTTCAATTCAAGAAAAACGGCAGATTTCTGAATGTCTTCCAGGTCTTAGTCGACTCTCTGTGAAGTATGACAGAGCAACAATGGTTTAATTTACATTTATCAAAACGCAGAATGAATTGACTGATTTTTACTTTTTATTTTGCAATATCTTAAAAATTATTTTCTCTATGGGCTTTCTGGTGCTATGAGCAATTTTATTTCGTGCCATTGTGTTTTTGTTGTAGTTGAGTAGATAGAAAGTATCGAATGCGCCAAGAAAATCAGTTCACCGCGGAATTTCATGAATTGGATTTCCCATGTATTAGCCAACTCAGTATATTACACTTTCACAGTAAACCAGTTATGCCTTTAAGTGGGAAGATGAGTAGTACTTGTACGGCGCGGGGGGGGGGGGGATTAAACATAAACTGCCCCTAATCCTCTTAATTGTACAAATTATAGGGATCTCCCAATGTACTCCACTTTATGTACTGACACGTAATTTTTTTTAACCTTTTCCGCCGTATATCTTAACTTTTCGAGCAAGACAAGATTGGGCGTACGTAGCTTCTTCTCTAGGGGGGGGGGGGGTGCTGATTCTGTGATGAAAGGCGGGGGCAGCTGATTCTGTGTTGAAGGGCGAGGCTGAAGTGAAATTGGCAGTTCACAAAACCTTACATTGCCAGCACGTTCTATCATACCTATGAAATCTTTATGAATAAGTAATCACCAAAAATCATAAATTATCAATAAGCTTCAGCATTAATCTTCTTGGATTAGATCTAAATCTTTCCAAGACATTATGGATAATTGCTTCTTGTTTGACTTTTATTCAGTCCTTCAAGCTGTTTATTTCCAGCCTTTTCAACCATCTACCTTTTATTAACTGCCTTTTTTAGCCATCTACCTTTTTCAAATGGTTTTTCAACCATGTGCTTTTTCAACCATCTGCTTTTCAGTCATATGTAGTGTAAATTTGAAGTTCTAGGGGGGCAGCTTCCCCCCTTCCGTGCGCCCATGAAGACATGTGGGCCAAAACAAACTCCTTGCCTTGAAGGTGTTGCCCAGAGACCCCCTACACATCTTATATGGCTCGTAATAATTCTTACATATATATATATATATATATATATATATATATATATATATATATATATATATATATATATATATATATATATATATATATATATATATATATATATATATATATATATATATATATATATATATATATATATATATATATATATATATATATATATATATATATATATATATATATATATATATATATATATATATATATATTTATGTGTGTGTGTGTATGTGTATGTGTATGTGTGAGATAAGATAAGATAATATTTATTTTCCAAAGGCTATCACAAGCTCTAATAGAGCCGAATTCGCTTCATGTGTCAATAATAAATATACAAAGCAAAACATAGACACAAACAACATAACAAGAAAATAAGCGCAAATCAAGCATAAAATATTTTATCATAATTTAACAAATGGCTGGGATGGAAACATAAAAATAGAAGAAGGGGTAGTAGATAAAATGAAACCACAATCAAGAACAAAAACATGGCTTAAATTGTGTTCAAGGTTAAATACATAAAATTAAAAAAAAAACACTTAAAATCAAGCAAAGTTATTTTTCAAAAGAAATATTTAAAATTAAATAAAGGAATAAAATTAAAGGAAAAAAAAAATAAATTAAAATTAAAGGTCAGAAAATAAATTTAACATAAATAAGTATCAACAAAAGGGAAAATAAAAGTGACAAAGATAAAGAGAAAAGTGTGTGTGTGTGTGTTTGTCTGTGTGTGTATAGTACCGGGAGCCCGGCACTCGGCTGGCTTCTATATATAGATTCTCACTGTCGCTTGTCTTCTAAACGCAGACAATTTGAACCTTCTCTTGATATCATGACATCCAAATAGACCCTAAATTAGAAGAGGGGCCTTTGTAAAATTATTTTCTTTTTTATTTAACTTTTGCCTCGGCTTGTCTATTGTCATTATGAAAGATATATCGCCGAACCTTTGTTTCTTTTAATTGTTCAGGGCCAGGTTTTGATTTTACAAGGCATGGAAGGCATTGACGACCACCTTTGTCTCTTTTAATTGTTCAGGTGGTGAGACAAAAACTTCTTCTTTTGCCTTCGCTTGTCTTTTGTTATTGTGAAAGATATATCACCGAACCTTTGTTTCTTTTAATTGTTAAGGTGGTGGGCCAAAAACTTCTTTTCCTACCAACGATTTATCCAGTCCATATTTTTGATTTTCAAAAGTATGGTAGGTATTGATGACCTTATCCATGTCAAAATCCAAAACCCAATCATCATCGCTATCATTTTCAACTTGTTTGGTTCGTTACACCTCGGCTTATCTTACGTCATTGTGAAATACATATTGCCGAACCTTGTTTTTTAACAAAGGTATGGTAGGCATTGATGACCTAATCCGTGTCAAAATCCCAAACCCAATGATCATCGCTATCATTTTCAATTTTGAAAAGTTTTGATTCTCGCTGTCCAGGTGATTTTTAATTGACTCGCTGCTCTTCATTTTTATTTTTGACTCGCTCACTTGTTCGGTGTCGTACGTCTTCTAACCGCGTGTGTCTTTGTAATTCATTTTTTTTCATTATATATATATAGTACCGGGCTCCCGGTACTACATGATGTGTTTGACACACACCCCCTAAGAACGTAACTCGATGCATAGCCTAAAGTACATAATTGTAAGTTCCAACTGGGAAAGAATCAGTCAAACAAGCAAAGATGGAGCCTATTTCGCATTGTTGAACTGAATCAACCTTTGAACGAATGCCCCAAAGGTGAACTACACAGTATCAATCCATTGACTTCTAAGATATACAATAGCTTGCAGTTCGACTTGGACAGATGTTGCGGAGCACCCTCGTGTGCTCAGTAAAATTCTGCGACGCTCTGCCACATGAGGACGACTCCAATTTTCTTGGTTTTGCATTTCATCAAAGAAAGCCAATAATTCTTCGAAGTATCCTATACACTAAAATAATAATCTTATTCTTCAAAGTTCTGAATCACTGGGGCGATGTTTGTGTTTCTTTATTATCCTGCAAAAAGGCGGATCTAGAGCAGCATCTTGGGGGGGGGGGAATGTGACAAGTGCACCGATAATTGACCAAATTGACAAGTTTATTTTAGAAAAAGAGTGAAAACCGAAAAAACGCGGAATGAGAGGGGCCGGATTTTTTTAGGGGGGGGGGACGCGGGCCTCTTGGATCCGCAAGTGGTCCTGCATCAATTTGGTAAGAAGGACCCCTTGGTCTTTTTTCCTTTACTGCTCTTTTTCTCTGGTGGAATCCTGAAGTAATTTGGCAGACAAAGGCTCTTCCTCACGTTTTTTTTCTTCTTTTTCATAATAGGTGTCTAATTTTTTACCGTGGGAGATCCTTAAGGGTAATACCAGTAGTGAATGCAAGGTCAGTGACACAGCGGTAATTACTGATACCTTTAATCCTTGTGGTTTACATACGATTTTAGATTTGTCTACATAATGCTTTGTGGTAAAGACTATTGCAATCTATATTTACATAGAAAATTGACTCGAAATTACATGCTATATATATATATATATATATATATATATATATATATATATATATATATATATATATATATATATATATATATATTAGCTCACGTACGGTTTTAATACTAATTAAAATGTCTGAGGTGTCTCCTTGATATGATCAGCAATAGAACCTTCATATATTGAGTCGGATCGGTTTTTTTTTTTTCTTCTTGCTTTTGATATGTGGTGTTTGATTTTCTCTGCCTTATTTTTTTCTCATTGCTCAAATTCTAAGAACGACAGTTATACTACTTAGCGTAATATTTTTTTATTATATCTTTCTGGATCCCAACAGATTTTTTTTTAAGTCAATCTGCAAAGTTGATCATTTCCCCCATGCCCTTTGTCAGCCTATGTACGCCACCATGTTTGGTGTAGAGATATATAATACCGGCAGACATGGTTGGCATACATTGGATATAGCTAAAACGCAAAAAGTCCATACAAACCGTAGGTATACATAGCCCTTTAGAGGCATCAGAGGTATCACCATATCTGGTGATTAATAAAAATGCATTTTTAGGCTAAACGTCTCAGTTTAGCCTAAAAATAGGGATTAGGGATTAATAAAATGCATTTTAGGCCCAAACGTCTCACTTTTCATCACATTTCTCCCTGGGGGATATGCCTAAATCATCCCTGCATGAACTTCAGGTATAACCTCTACCGTTGCATCAATCCCTCTCTTAAAACGATACCTTCTTTTCAAATCTTTCCAAGCTATATTGTTCTCTTAGACGGGTTTCGTCAAATATGTTGAAATATTTCAATGCGCTTGACAAATTATCATAAGCTGAGTCTGACAGATGGTAAATTTATTGATTTATGGCTTCTCTCGGCTTGTGAACGGCGTGTGACGTAGGTAGCGTGGCAGCTTTCCCTCTGCTTAGAGGACCAGCGGCAGTGAGAGACTCCTCTTTAACGTTGATATAAATCCCAAGAACTTCCCGAGGTGCTCGTCTACCTAGCACTAGGCCCACCCCTTTGCCAGAATGACAAAAGCTGTAGTCTAGTTTGTGTGCTTCGTGGCATTTGGAAATGTCCACACCCAAATCAAGTAGGGGTTTTCTGGACAGTTTTAGCAAAGAATGGCACTCGGTTTGTGATTGGAAACATTCTATATTTTGTAGCCTAAGGAAATCATATCAACGAAGCTCCTTGATATTCCACAAATACTTTTTTTAACGCCTGTCACGTATGACAGCTGATTTTTGTGGGGATATGTTTCATTGTAGTTGAGCAAATCAGGATAGAACAGAAGTAGAATAACCAATACTACCTCTTTATACCCAATCTGAAGCCATATAGTTGTGCTAAACAAAATTTGATTCTATTATATAATGTTACACTGCTAACAATTCAATATTGAGCTATTTTATAATTATGATGTATTAATTCCTATTAATTTACACCCTGCTATGTTGTGGCCATAAATTATTATGGCTGTCGTTATTAATTGTAAAGAATATGTTAATTATCAAACCAAAAGAGTAAATTAAACTTTTGTTTCTTACGGGAGATAGAGAGGGAGGCGTGTCTTTTTTTGGGGGGAAGGGAGGCAAGGGGGCAGTTACCTTCCAATAGTTTAAGGGAAAACTTATTATATAGCCCATGCCCCATGACTATCCGGATATGGGCCCCTCTTGGCCCCCCCCCCTCCTCCCTATAAAATGCTGGATCTTCGCCCCTGGAGATAGTGTACAACAACAATCCTTAATGATATGTACTGTTCATGGTAAGAATCATTTCAATGTATGTTGTAGACTATTTTTAATGAGGTGCAAGGATTAGTTAATCTTTGTTTAATTCGTTGGTTCATTACTTAATTCTTTTTTTTCAAATCTGTCTGAAGGTAAGTTTAGCCAAATGGCGGAAACAGATAGACTTCTTGAACTACTTCCATGTTTTCTAATTACTCGCATTTCTCAAAGCTTTCTTATTCTGGTATTATAAAAAAGTTTTTGCCGTTGTCATTTGTTGGTTTTTGCCATTATTTTATTAGCTTGTCAATAAGACTGAACCTGATATCAAACAACCCACATTTTGCATATTAGTTCAACTTTATTTGAACTTAAAAGCGATTTTTTCTTACAACCCATTTACTGCTGTGAACTAAAAGCAGTGACGCCATTGTGATAACCCAAGTAAGGGATTGCGCACTGTCTGTCGTTGATACATACGACTTTTTGTTCGTAACCCTGCCTACTCCGCTAATCATTTTTGCCTCCTGTACTTGTCAGACTAAGTTGGGGGGGGGGGGGTCCACCCTTCAACTATTTCTACTATACTTTACTATAATCGTTCTGACCTTTGAAATTTGCCTGCTTTTCGTCAACCTTTTTTTTTAAATTAATTTCCGTTCAACCCACTTACCATAGTCAACTACAGCTACCCTAGTCGCTGAATATGGTAAGTGATAATGAATACTGGTTTGCACATAATATATGAAAACAAACCTAGAATTTGGCTTTCAATTTGCAAGTATTGAAGGATTTACGCTTGCTTTGCTTCATGTCTGGTAAGTTGAAACGAAATCAATTGAGTTAGAACTAAGAGCTACCATATGCGTTCAATTCGGGCAGTGACTCACCATGGTAACCGAAATTCCCAGTGTGAAAGTTTGGAACGGTCCCTCGGTTCTCTGTTCGTCCATCGAATTTGTGCTTCTTCGTCTTCAAATGAAGCTAAATAGTTTTCAACCCTTTGCAATAAACATCAGTTTTTTGCTCATTCTAGAATTTGACACAAGTGACCTCTTTGTCGCCTATGACTGCATCACTTTGAATAAGTTCCTTCTTGCACTGGAAATAAACCACACTCCGGTGTTTGATATGTTATCATAGTTTTATCATTTTGGAAATAAGAGGTGTATTGAAATTTTCCATCCAGATGGGAAGTGCTGCTTAAGATAAGAGACTCCTTTACAGGAAGGGTTCATATTTCTATGAGGCTCGAGTAGTTATACACTGCTGGTTTAAAAACCACTCTGGACTTTTCTAGTCTAAGAACACTAGTTTGTAAAGCTTGGTAAGTCATTTACATAATTCAACTAATTATGCCAAGTAGTTGTACGAGATTTTTATAGTAATTGGTAAATATAGAGACTTATAGACAAATTTTCGTGTAGTCTTACCTTACTGGGGGGAGGGGAGGAAAAATCTACAATCTTGCTTTTTAGACCAATCGAAAAGTCATTAACTACTTGAACGTTATGGATTTTTCTTTTGGCGTTTTGTTAGTGATTTAGACAAGCACCTACACATTTTTTTTTGCTGGGTATGGGTGGGGAGGGGTAATTATAATAAATTATTTAATTAATACAATTAATTTAGTTTATTTTTAATAATTTAATTACTTTAATTTAATTAAGTGTTTAAATTAATTAAGAAAACACACCTTAAAGGTACTTCAGACGGAAAAACTTTCTGATGAGCGCCTAGTGGAAGCGTTCGAAATTACAAGGGGTGAACTGGCATCATGTTCTAATGATGTCGGCACCAGACTAAGTCCACGGGAATTAATTAATCGTCCTTCTTAGTTCCAGTATGTATCGTTGTGAACTTTCATGATGGGTCACCCCTCCCACGACTGCCATTAATTCTATATTTCCAAACTATTTTCTTTAAGCTTTATCTTACCCTGCCATGGTAACCTAACTTCAACCCCCCAAAACACGAAAAAAAGAATTAAAATAAATAAAATATGAAAATAAATCCAATAAGATGTTCTGCACCATATATTCTACCACTATCTCTACTTTGAGCAGCTCTACTTTGGCTGCTCAATTTCAATTTATGAGGGGGGATTTTTTACGGGGAAAATGTTTTTGGGATTTTCTCTGGGGGTGGGGGGATAATCTGTAGGGGGATCAGCCTAGAACCCAAAAAAAATCGCCGATTGCAAGAGATTCCGCAAGCAGTTTCCCACGACCCAACAAAAAATGGTGGAAATCCATCATATCCCGTTGTGCAAAGATACGGATTCGGACCTAATGCAAGATGTACTCTCGCTGTCTATCCTCATGTAGAACTAACTGGAACAGGTTAAGCGACGTTGAACAATGACGCTTCCCCAAAATTAGGCTAAAACTTACATATTACTCTAATCTTTCGCATTATAGTTAAGAAAGATGTGACACACTTTTTACCTTGATATTGTTCAGTGATGCCCATTGGGGATGGGAAGGGCATTTGATACATGTCAGACTTAGTCAAAACCCGGGCCATTCATGGTCCCCTAAGTAGTATTTTACCTTATTTCACGATGTTATTTTTTAAAGCAACCTTAAATCATGATACTTAGGTAAAAACGTGAAAATTAACGTTTACGGACAACAGACGTTTGTTATAAAAAGGAAGAAACTGTTTTTTTCTTAATAAAACCATTTCTGTACAACTGCCCTTTTCCGTTTTGTTTAAGCGATGCAAACTCCTCAGTTTTTAGTGACTCTCAGTGTGAACCAGACACCTACACAGCTTATATATTTCGGGATAAAACTTTAAAAAAGAACAAAAAATCGCAAATAGTTTGGAAAATATCAAATAGCAAAAATCAGGGGGCATGGCACTGGCCCAAGGGCCACTCCCAGCCTCGGATACCTTTCTATTATCGACGCTTTTTCTGTCGGTCTTTGCGACCTTCGATTTCCGTACATTCGAAAAGTAAATTACTTATATGTGAATAAATGGCTACATTTTAGGATATTATATTTGAAGTTGCACAAGCAACCTTAGATTCTTTTCGGATACCGTTACCCATGTTTTTACGGTTGGAAAATCCGCAAACTCCATTGGTACATAGAGATCCAAGGTTAAGGTGTGGGGGATCAGAATATTTTTGCTAACAGAGGAAGGGGTGAAAAATATAAAAAATTTCATTTTATATTAACGTTTTAAAAGTTATGGAGGGTATAGATTGCCCATTAGACCGACCCCCCCCCTTACAGTCGGATGACTCACTATTGATGAGAGCCCTTAAATATATAACTACTACAAAACTTAGTCTAGTTATATATTTTAAGGGGTATCTGAAAAGTGTCTTATTTTGATGCTTGGGAAATAGGCAAATTTGAGCAAAAAATGTCCCCTTTTAGTAATTTGTTTTATCCATAGACGTGGAAATGTTTGGGCAAAAAGTTGCACACGCTTAAAAACTATTTTTTTCACAATTTATAGCATACAATGCATCGACTTTCGAGGCAATACAGCCATCAAACCTCCTAATAACACCTCCCTAGCTATTGCAGCAATTATTTAGGTTGTTTAATTGACAAGATAATGCGACCGTATGAAGATAAGGAACGACTATACTCTAATTTTCGCAATAACAGATATAATTGTGACGCAATAACAGATATAATTTTTTTAACCTTTTTCTTGAGTCTATCTAGGACGTTGTTCTGATTCTAGCTTTTAAAAAATGGCCACTTTGTATTTTTTTTAGTCCTGCGCTGCCGTGTGGGTGAGAGATCAGTTCCTCACCTCATTTTTTACATATAATATCTACTTTTTTTCTTATTCCCCCCTTGAAAACCTAATTGTCACGAAATGTTCTTATACAGACTATGTTTTACCTATGTGGCCCACAGTGTGGGTCATTGTTGATTAGTTTCTAACTTCATACCTTTTTACCTTTTTATATAACTCATTATCGATGCTCCCCAAAGTAGATTTTAGGTGTAAAACTCAAGACCTCGTATTAACCTTGAAATACACATTTTACTGCTATTGCTTTAGTTTTTCTGTTGTTAAAATCTGGCGGTCACTTTCTACTCTATTAGTATTCTAAGGTTTTTGATGGTGAATAATATAAAATAATCCGCAACAGGGTGTTGATCTTATCTAGGAGCTGTTTTGTTTTTCTTTTTTTAATCCCCCCTCCTCACCTCTCAATGGAACTAATTTCTTTACTTTTCAAAACTGCCAACTGCGTTTATATACCAACTTCACCAAAAAAAAAAAAAAAAAAAAAAAAAAATTAAATACTTGGATCTGTTAAAAGACACGATTATAATAAAATAAAACGCTACACAATTATTCTTGTTTTGTTCCTTTTACTAATTTTTTTTATTTGCTGGAAGGAAAAGACAAGTTAGCGCTAAAAATCATCCCAAAAATTGATTTTCTTTAAAGGGTGATGTTTTGAGCTGTGTGCTAAATGCCGCTGTTAAATACAATCCCTATTTTTTTAAGTGTATCTGTATCTATTTTTGATATCTGGGATGTGCTGCCTTCTGCTTGCAGACAACCAAATAGCTTACTAACCCCTTTGCCTTTTATGGACAAAAAATTGATGACTGTAAAGTTTGATCTTTACCCGTCATTTAAAAAGACTTCAAGAAAAAATATGAAATTTTAATATTGCCAAAGTGGAGACGTTTCCTACTTTTCTTGACTTGTGTACATCTTGGAGTGTCAATTGTTTTGCCGTGCTTGGCATAGTTCGTGTAACGAACAGACTTCTCCATCACACCAAGCCTCCTTAAGGTACGCGAGGCACCCTTCTGTGTGACACTTGCCTCATGATGTACATGATCTTTGAATGTGAGCAACGCCTCGCATTAACCTCATTCAGTATGTATAAACACGTTTCTGAGGAATTCCTATGTATTAATGAGAACTCAATTTCTGCTTTAGTGAACGCAAAAAGGTATCAAATGACAAAAAAAATGTAATATAAATTTTAACAATCTCCTAATGTAATAGGTCATAGCAATAAGTCGTTCTTGACCGATTACCCATCCAAGTACCTAAGGGAATGTAAGGAATTGCAAAGAATATTGTAATAAGTATTTTTTTTTAGAGGAACATCAAACATATATGATAGGCCTGAAAAAAAAAATGACATTCAAAACCCAAGAATATATCTAGAAATCTAGCGCATTGAAGTTATCTTGTTTTGCTGAAGGCGAGGAAAAAGGTTGTTTTTTTACGGTTTTGAAAATATTCTCATGTTCGCCTCAAAATCCATTATATCGTAGCTTGATTTAAAGTGGCGTTTTGGTCGAAAACATTATAAATTACCTATAACAATAGATTCAAATTTTGTGCATGTTTGACTAAAAATATTGTCAAAGTAGACTCATTCATTCGGATTCCGCCATGATGGGCATCATAATATTTTTATTTTTTGAACACCAATAAAACAAATTAAAGAAAAATTGTGCTCCAACGGATAATTTCCTAAAAATTGGTGGGAATCTCCGAATTTATAAATAGCAAAATCACGTTTTAATATTTAGTAGTGTAATGGAAGAATTCAAACCTCTAAACCCCTCGATGAGACAACGGAAAACCTGACTAGGCTCCTATGCCCCCCTTCTTTCTCGCATATGGTGCACATTTGTACCATCAAGGTGGTTTTTAATATAGATGCGTAGTGAATTCAATCAGTTCTTTTTCAAAGTGAATCTGTTTTGAAAATAACATCTTTGACGCCTTTCCCTTGAAAAAAGATGCTTTCAGATCATTTTTCACTTTTTCGGCTGCCCTATCTTATACCAGTCATCTGGTAACACTGTTGTGCACTTGCGCACTAGGAAAGAGAATTTCATTATTTGCTATTTCTCAGGGGTATTTTGCAAAGTTCGTACTTAATCGTGCTTATCCATAAATTCCAGTGTAACCTACCATGCTTAAAGTTAACGACTTTTTTCCACCGCGTTTTTAGCTTCATTGGCTTCATCTGATGTCACTTTTGGGAAGGATAAGTCTAGTAAAAAACGCATGGGACGACTTACATTACCGAATGCCCACTCAAGTATCTATTTCTTGTATGTCGTATTGGTCCGGAAGGAAGAGTGCATAATTCATAACTAAAATATACTGAGTTCAGCACCCACTATTGAACTTTTTTATTTACTCTTAAAGCTATTCACATTTTAGAAGAATGAATAGATTACACTTCCATATAATTTCAAAAGCTCAAATCAAAAGTATATAATTAAGGCAAGGGCGTATCTAGGAAATTTTTTTTGCGGAGGGGGTATTTTTTTCCGAGGGTGAGCTTACAAAAAAGTGCATCATTTTGTGCATTTCTGTTTCGTTTTTATGATTCGAAAAAATTTGGGGGGGAGAGTACTCCCCCCCCGCCCCGATACGGCCTTGAATCAAAGATATCGACAAGGCTGGAGAAAACCCGTTAATGAGAACCCGTTTCTTTGTGTATATTAATGCAAAAACACGTAAAGCCAAATATCAAGTGTGGACAAGATTCGCGCCTGATATTGGGCTTTTTAGCTTTACAATATATTCATTTTTGGGTGAAAGTTGCGTTTGCGGACGAAAAAACAATGTTAGCAATAAGGGCGAAATCATAAAACATACTACAGGGAGCAAGACCCCCCCCCCCCTTCTCTTTCACTTTTCCACTTTTCTATTATTTAAAAGAACAGAAACAGCCCCCTCCCCCCACACAAAATTGATATCTAAGACTTTTGAGAAGGAAAAAGTGAAAATCACCACTTTAAAGCGAACTGTGTTCCGCTTACCAAAACCCTAAATAAAATCATGGTTCATTACTTGTACATAGTTCAACCAATTTGAAGACAGACAATTTGAACACGAATTTATTTTTTAGTGAATTTGAACGGGGAGGGGTACAAACTTTTCAAATAAAAAAGCAGAGTAAATGTAACGAGTCCATCTTATGAGAAATTTGTTTTATCAATTAATTTTAATTTTCCTCATTATAATTCTAACTGTTTTAGAATATATGTTATATATATTGCTTATACTTTCAGTGAAGTATATGTTAAACTTTAGAACAAAAAAATGGAGAGTTCAGGAAGGCAACACTTACCATCGTCTAAACAATAAAGTGTAACTCCTGCTTGTTTTTAAGCTTTCATAATTACCGTAACTTTTTTCATTAGACTTAGACATTTATTTGAAACAACTTGAACACCCTCTATTTGCTTAAACCCCTAAAATGTGGGTATTTTCAAAATTCCAACTAAAGTACTTTTTCCATTTATAAAAAAGAAACAAACATCAAGAACTAGCACCATTTTAGACTTCAATATAAGGGATAATAAGGGATATAATATAAAACTTTTTCAATTAAAATCAGAATTATAATCATAAAATAGTTTGGTACTTCGTACTTGTATGGAATCTAGTACACACGCGAAATGTGAAGTTTGGTTAATGCTAATGAAGTAATACAAAAGAGGATGAAAATATAATAGTTTAGAAACAAATTTGGGTTATATATTTGCACATTAGGGGTGGGAGGGGGGGGGGGTAAAGCATAGCATATATTAAATACGTAACGTAACCTAACCTAATCTAATCTAACCTAGGTACTTTTTTTTGCCCCTTTAACCCCAAAAAACTAAAGATTAAATAGGTTCCACGAAGTGAAAAACAACTCATTAGCTAGCGCAAACCAAGTTTTGAATAGCATCTTTGATATTCTATATGCGTTTCTCTTCGCGTGTATACTAGGTTCCATACAAGTACCAACAGTTTTTGCTTAAAGCTATTGGAGAAGGCAAACAATAATACTGGGTTATTATTAGGTCTAAAGGGACAAAAAAAGGTCTAAAGGGGCAAAATGAGGACCAGAGGGGACAAAATGTGGTTCGGAGGGGTTAAAATGGGTGTGAAATTAACACTCCTATTAAGAATCATAATAAATGGTGAAGATCCGATTCCTCTCAGTTTCCTATGTCTTTTAATGCTGCCCTTATTTTGTCAAGACGAAGGTACAAATCGTACATACTTTCTCTTCTGATCATTTGTTTTCATATCTGTTGGTATCACACTGACAAAAGTCAAATGGTTCTGAACAGAAAATGAGAAAAAACATTTAACATTGTAAATCATATGGTAAAACAATAGTGTACTAACGATTGGAAAGTTATATTAGATCATGTTATAATCACGATTCAGTATTAGTTGATTTCAATTTTGAATTGTAAATACATGCCACTCATATTCAATGGGAAAATGTGCATGATTTTTTAAGGTTCGTGACTTTTGTGTGAGAATTTTTTTTCGCGAGTACTTAATGTCTACGTTATTTATGAGAGGTCACTAATGTATAAACTTCATGCTATGTCAGGTTATTGTGATATTAGTCAGATTCCGAGTGAGTCCGAATTGGAATCCCTGTATTGGTCTCAACAATGGCCGTATCCGGGAGATTAATGCCAGTTTTACTCCCCCACCTCCCCCCTGCACCAAATTGTTGTGTGAATTGTACACAAGTAACAAAAATAAATGTAAATAAAATTTTGCCCACAGAAACCTTGATAATCACTAATCATTTTTTGTACACCCCCCTCCCATTTTTTTATCTCCCCCTCGAAAAATGTTTGCCCTTCCCTTCACCCGATCAAATCATGGATGCGGTCCTTGACTCCTGATCTCGACTGGTAATATAGGAAGATAAATTATCGTTAGGAATACGAACGATAGACTTGGATGAAAAAAATATACAATTCTTCATGATTTAAACTTTTTGGGAAAGTGGCAATGGTAGTATTAGTGTTTGCAGGGAAATTCTCTTGCAGGGAAATTCTCTTGCAGGAGTGTTTGCAGGAAATTTGGAGAAATTTGCAGGGAAATTCTCCCCCACCCAAAAAAAGCAAAGCCCCAGAGTAGATGATTAAACTTTGCGTTTAAAACGCGCTGTTCAGCCATGAACTTTGGCTGTATAGGCTAGGCTTGTTTAAAACTTTTGCTAGACACTCTTAAATATGAATTCTAGAAGATATATGGTTTTCTCAAAAAAGAAGAAGAAATTAGATTGTTGCATGCTATTGCTCGAAGATCGAAAATGTCACTATTAACATATACTGCGCCAGTTATTTCAGTTTTTTAAGCAGAATTAGTCTCAGACTTGAAAATGAAAAAACGATTGCCTCTGGCGTTGGGTTACGGGAAACAGTGGAATTTGTGGTTCCAGGCCCTCCAAAGCTTCATGATTGAAAAACAGTACTTCTATATTATAATATTAACGTCAGATTCGTAACATGAACGTTGACAGTCCTTAAATACCGATTTTGGTGAAAATGAACACTACTTAATGCTATAACTGGATTTTGACTCTTCGGTAAAATTACGAAAACGATGCAAGCGTCTTCTGATTTTGACGATAATTTTCTCATAAAATACCATAAGATACGGCGGGTACTTTCACAGGATCGCTCGACTTGTGTCATTGCAGCTTAGACGTGCTTTTATCACAAGACTTCTTTGTTGACACGGAACTTAGATATGTTTAAAGCTTGAAAAGGTTATAAGAGAGAAAGTTTTTGACCATTCCACCACCCTAGCTACGACGTAGAAAGGGTTTTGTGGATTATTGTTGAAGTTGTTCGAGCAATAAGAGTAGAATTGACCTTCCATTGTTGAAATCTTGTTTTCGGTTATTCTGTTTTTCGGTCAGTAAGAATTTCCGAGCAATAGGGGTTTTTGGGCATAGAAAGAATAGAAGCACTTCCGTACAATCCAGA
This sequence comes from Artemia sp. Qi Xiang Cuo, assembly GCF_049724085.1. NCBI lineage: Eukaryota > Metazoa > Arthropoda > Branchiopoda > Anostraca > Artemiidae > Artemia > Artemia sp. Qi Xiang Cuo. Next base: position 68,053,042 of record NC_142795.1, on the reverse strand, counting down.
ACACACTCGATAAGTCTTAATGTAAGATCTTTGAAAACCATAAGATCTCTGAGATCTGAATGTAAGATCTCAGTTAGTTATCTAGACACCAGTGATGTTAGAATTCGAAATTAAAAGGATTCAAATTCGAGTTTTAATTATTTTTTTAAGGATTCGAATCAGGCTTTGGATTCCAGCTTGGAAACAAAATTATAGCATATTAATTCAGTTTATATTCGAACTAAAAATGGATTTGTTTTAGTTGCTAATTTTTGTAATACACATCACTTATAAGCTCCTTCATCTTACCACTTTGTGACTTCCTGTTTTGACAAAAGATTCTCAGGTGTAGAAGCGGATTTTTTACCTCTTATTGCTCGGAAAGTCTCTACAGGCCAAACTAACAAATTGGTCAAAATCTTTCTATTTATATTTATTGTTTAGGTACTTCCGTATTAGCCAGTACACACTAGAGAGGTTTGCTGAATGTAAAATCTCTGAAAACCGGTTTCATAGCGACAAAGACCAATGACGGGTGACAGAATCCATTGGGCTTGTATAATTTTGGCTATATATTTTCACATTACGGGGGGGGGGGGGGTAAGGTTAGGTCACTTTACCCCCAAAACCCCCTAATGTGCAAATGTATAGTCCAAATGATGTTATTATATAAATTAAAAGTGTTACATTTTCGTCATGTTTTAGTATATCAAACAGTTCGTGGTAACGAACTGTAAGTAAGGAGTGACCCGGCTCAATGGTAACCGAAACTCTAAAAAACGCAATTTTGGTACCAATAGATACATCAAAAGAATCAGATTTTAATTCTGATTTCAAACATATAAGTTTCATCAAGTTTAATCTTACCCATCAAACGTTAAGCGCCTGAGAAAATTTGGCTCATTTTTGAAAAAAGGGGGAAAGACCCCCTAAAAATTATAGAACCTTAATGAAATTCACACCATCATATTCAGCGTATCAGATAACCCTACTGCAGAGGTTTCAAGCTCCTATCTACAAAAATGTGGAATTTTGCATTTTTTGCCAGAAGAAAGATCACGGGTGCGTGTTTATTTGTTTTTTTTGTTTTTTTTTCCCCAGGGGTAATCGTATTGACCCAGTGGTCCTAGAATATCGTAAGAGGGCTCATTAGAACGGAAATTAAAAGTTCTAGTTCCCTTTATAAGTGACCAAAAAAATGGAGGGCAACTAGGCCCCCTCCCACGCTCATTT
>NC_142795.1:67741475-67771330 GCF_049724085.1 Artemia sp. Qi Xiang Cuo | reverse complement strand
TGCTCTCTAGAGGGGGAAGGAGTGGAGGTTGGTACTTCAAAATACCTTCCTATGACGTACTTTAGTCTACCTGTCCCTGAGGTAAAATGTTGTTTTGTTGAAATTTCAAATGGTATAGACCATAGACCTGTCAAGCAGACAAATTTCTAAGACTTAGAAATCATAAGATCGTCAATGTGGAAGCTTGGTAATACCTTTCCAAAGTATGGTTTTGGCCCTGGATTTATAACTGAAAGTTTCATTTTCCTAACCTAACCCCTTTTCAAGATAGCAAACATTTCTGTCAGTTAGCAGTGTAAAACCTCTTAAGAAAACTGAAAGATAAATTCTCCCCTTGAATGTTCCTGAAAATGAATGGAAGCTTTAGCCTTAAGGAACAATGGTAGATTAGCCTCCTCCCTATAATGCCAAGCATTAACAATGCTAATACCAATTTCATGTTCTGTATCATAAAGCAAAGAATTTTTAAATTTCACAGAAATTATGAACTCCTGTATTTTGGTGAGGGAGGGGGTAAACGAGGGGTATATAGCCCTTTAGTAAAGGGGCATGGGATACATATTTTTTTTTGTGCCACCTTTTTGGGGGGGTGGCTCGCCACTCCCCCCCAAAAAAACCCCTGATTATGAATTAACTTTTTGATTTTCAGAATGGAATGATTCAGAGCTATTTGTTTTGCTTCACATCTCTATTTAACTTTGAGTAACTTCACTTTGAAGCTTTATCCTTTTTATCATTTCACTCTGTGCAATTTACTGGTGTTTCAATACATTCTCTTCTACTAAACAACTGTGTATCTTAGCTAGATATATTTGAAATCTACCTTCCTTTCATAGTAAGCAAATTTGTTCTCTATGAAATAGAATTGAAAAGCATCAGGGTTAAGCATTTCAATCAACCTCTGTTCATTTTAAAAAGGAATAGTGCCAGTTGCAGCCTTATTTATCATTTCTGGTGCTTGTACCCTATTTTGGTTTTGTTGTGGGAGGGGGGTTAGTTGATTGATGTGAGGGAGTTAAAACTTATTCTAAATTACCCAGTTGATATTGTAAGATAACAGAGTACCACAATTGAGTGTTTGATTCACTCATCTATCCAATTGAATGCTGATGGGTTCTGATGAAGTTGTGTTACCTTTATCTTACAATATTACTTATAAATCAAAAGAGGAGAATTTGAAAGTATCTTTTTCTTCTTTACATTAGTTACCTAAATTTACACTTCAGAGCAAATTAAGATCCATCTTGATCTGTGAATTGCTCTAAAAAATTGCTCCATTTTTTTCTAAAAAAGTTCTTTCACGTTCTAATAATTCTAATAATCACGTTTGAATAATTTGGGCAAAGATGTGAATTGGTTTTGAAAAATTACGTTTTTAGGATCTAAATCAAAAAAGAAAACCGAAAGGAAGCGCTTGTCCCCATCAAACCTTTCCTTTAATTTGTTGTCCTGTGGTTTTATAACTTTATGAAGTCTATCTCCTCTAAACACAAGACCTCCGGTGATTTTTTGATAGTCTCTTCTTTGTTTCTAATACTCATCTGTTTAAAACAACTGGATGGCAACGAGTGCTAATAAATTGTCCCATCAGTGCCACAAGGCTTAAAAGTATATTTACTACAAAAAACAAAAAAAATCCACAGGAGCAAGGTGCCGAAGAACTTCCTTTGGGGGGTCTTTGCCCCTTCGTGCCCCCCCCCTAGTTACGCCACTGCATTCACCTATTTACAGTAGTTTGAAATCCCTACAAATTTGACTTTGTGTATCTTGTTTTTATCTCCGAAAGTAATGGTGGATGTAGTTCTAATATTATTAACGTACTATCTGGTGAAGAGCTTCAACATTTTAACGGGTCATGACTAATATGAATTGAACAAATATTTCGTTTTCAGCAGAGGGTTTTTTTTATCTAATTTTATGCTAATTATACATTAAAGGGCCAAGATATGGGGACATGAGAACTCTGCCCAGTTAGAAAGCGTTCAGGTAGGTTATTTTAAGAGATTGTACGGGTTGCATAAAAATGACCCATACCAAGTTTCTTAAAGGAGACCTTGGACTATGGTCTCTTAAAAGTTATAGGACAGTCCAAATGACAAAATTTTGGATAAGGGTTGTACAGTTACCCAGTGATAGGTTACTGAAGGCTTCAAATCCCTGTCATCAAAATCCCCTTTCAATTGAATGAAAAAAATTATATTTCTGAAAAACCCAGAGGTATCCATACTTTTTACCCTTCACCCTTTTGGTTGTCACTGAACTTGCATGGTCGGTGAGCAGAGCAAGAACACTACTACAATCAAGAGTCAATGATCCAGTCAGAGTTTTCACAATCCTTAGGGGCTATCACTTCCTACCCTTCAATGCGGAATATGTTCCAGGTCAAAAATTAGTTTTCCTCCCCCTCAAGAGGATTCAAGCTTGCAGTTCTATTTTTAATTAACTGATTAGGGATACAAAGGCTACTTGAGAGATTTTGGGAAGTGATAAGCCCTGAGGATGGTGAAAAATCTGACCACTCATCAGCCATTGTTACAGCTATCATTCTAATAGTGGAATTATATTTCAGGTTTCCTTTCACAAGCTTCCAAGTGATAAGGATCTGAGAAAGGAGTCGATTGTGAAGATTAAAAGAGATGAAGGTCCCTTGTTCCAAATCTCAGATGCCTACACTAGAGTATGTTCTAGACATTTCAACACTGAGGACTTCTATGCTGGTTTTGCATCTGGAATAAGAGAACTCACTTCCGTATATGAAAGGGGCTGTGGTCTCCGCAACGCCTCGCTCGTTATGCTAAAGTTTGACTTTATCACAACTCTTTTTTAAACAATAAAAACTTTAGCGTAAAGAGCAAGGCGTTGAGGAGAACACAGCCCCTTTTATATACGGAAGCAAGGGTTTGGGGGGGGGCAGCCCCCCCAACTACACTTCCTAATCCCTGCATGTTTTAAGGTTCGAACGTGTGACTCAGCCTCTTTAACTCTTAAGAAAACTTAGTTTTTTTCAAATAATTTCTGCACGTTTTTGTACAGTTTATTACTTATTATTGCTTGACTAACTGTTAGTTGATCTTTTCAGGAGTTAAAGTTGGGGGGCTGCCGCCTCCCAAACCCCCCGCTTTTGAAGATTCTTGTGTTAAGGCTTTTAATTCCTGAATACTCAAATCAAATGCACAGTAAGATTTTCTTTTTCCAACTTTTCTTTGAGCATGTGGGTATACGGCATGTTGTCAAAGCAGTGGAGACTTACCTGTAACCTGAAGGCCGACTGTGATATTCTTCTGGAGACGCCTGTTGAGCCGAAGGATTTAATAGATTTGATTTAAAAAAGAAACTGAGTTTCTTTTTTAAACTTTAAATTCAGTATATAAAAAATTTTCTCTCACAGGGAATCCAACCCGGATCTTCCACCTGACAGTCAGGAACAGCAACCATTGTACCACAGAGACACTAGTTATATTGTTTTAGTCTTAAAGGGGGGTTGTGGTGGGAAAAATTAACATGGGCTTTTATAGGAAAACGAGGTTTTTCGTAAATATAATTCGGGGGATAATTCTTTCGGTCTGAAAATATGAAAAGGCCCTAACAGGTCGAATTCCACTTCAAATGAGTCCTCATTCACCCGGATCCGATGCCACCTGTGGCCTGTAGGCGTGGCTGATAAAAAAAAGAGAAATGAACTTCAAGTGGCTATATTTGTTTTTTTGGAAAACAGGAAAGGAGTGATCAGACTGTGCTGAAATTTCGAGGATAAGCTCCCGGGCCCGAGGACTGCTTAACATTAAAATTTCAGCCTAATCGGACAACGTTAAAGGGGGGGCTGTAGCTTGAGGGTTAAAAATTCTAGCCCATTTTGACCCATGAAGATAAAGTCTAGTGGGAGTGAAATTTTGCACGGGTCTTAGTTGGAGCTTGGCCTACAAAATGCGATCACTGCTGTCTCTCTGCGACCACTAGGACCGGAAATCGCTTAACAGTGTGGTGGGTCTCCTCTTGAGAGGCACAAGTGTGGATCCTTGATTTTCAATGTAGAAATAAATAAATCAAAATCTGAGAGTTCAAGTCTCAGAGATGAGGATAGAGATTTCGTGCATGGTGTACCAACCAAAGAAGAAACCAAAGTACTTGGAACAGGTTTCAACAACAGTTGGAAGAAAACGCAGAAATTAAATTGGAATGAAATTAGAAGCATTGTAAAAAAGGCAATTTCTTATGGAAACAACTGAAGTCTAACTATACACCAGAAGGGTCTGTATGTAATTATTTCTGTATACCCTATAATTTGGTATTATGCAACAGTTTCTCTACAAAATAAAACAACATTAAGGGAAATAACAAGAATAATTTATCAATTTGTATGGAAAATAAAGTACCCAGCCAAATTAAAGAAAACGGGTTTGACTAGTGGCCGAATTTTTGATGAAAGACAGGTTTTAGTTATGTTTCTTTTATATATATATATAGGTTAAAAAAACAATGCTTATATTTGCAGGAACTCATAATCACAAAAATCAAAGGAACTCAAAATACATTACTTCAACATTTCCGAAGTGTTGCTTCTGCAACATGGACTGTTACTGAAACTTGAGCGTCAACCAATCAGCGTCGCGTAACTCAACTCAAACTTGTTCGCAAAGAAATTTTTTTCAGTAACTGGTGCCTGTGAGGGGTTCTCTTTCGTGGTTTCTGGATACGTCGAAAAGGTCTATCACATTAATCAAAGGACCTCAAATTACAGAAGCTCAGACAAGTATTCCAGATAATTTTGGAAATAGAAATCAGTCAGAGTTTTGACTTCATTTTCCCAAAAACATTATCAAAAGGTATCCTTTGCATTATTATAACATTTTTTGTCCATAATACAAAGTCACACCATGATAGTCCAGTAATGCCAAGTTGCCCTTGGATCTGATAATAATATTGGTGGTCTTTTCTCAAGCATGTGAGGTATGGGCATTCAGCTAAAAACTGTTCCTCAGTTTTGTCTCAAAGACTATATGGGCACTTGACTTCAATAATGCCATGTGGGTCTCTTTCGCATGGGTCAAACACACGTCTATCAGGAGACGTGGCAAGCCAGTACTCAGCTGGTATCACAATACCACAGTCCATAACCACAACGTCCCTTCCTCTTTTTTTTATATTTTTTTGTAAATTTGAACAGCAGTTGCTTCATGTGTCCTGCCCCACTTTACAGCTGGGTTTCTATCCAAATTTTTATCTGCAAATACGAAACTGATTTTTTGCTCCAAGGAGTGACCCTTTTCACCACCAAACCAAATTTGCTGGAGGTAAGTCGAAACTTACGTGCACGGAACCACGTTTCACTATCAACCTGTCTGTAAGAATTTTTTTTCAATATCTTTGGCTTCTGATGCTGACACTCTTAAGGAGTCTATAACTTGCTGCTGTTTTGGATCAGGATTTGTCAACATGTAACTACCTGTACACCCATACACAGGAAAATCAGGAAACTCAGCAGCCTTGAACAATGCACTGGTTACAACACTGAGATTGGTTATAATACCACAAGTAGGATCATCTACTTGTAAATGGTTGGTCAATGTTGACAGCCCTGGGCATTTCAATAATCTATTCTGACCAAGCTTGGCCTGGAAATATTCTCCTCTTTTGATGCTGTCTTTCAAAATATTTGGAAGAAAATCCTTTTTTAAAGGTTTACTTTACACAGACATACAAGTTTTAGGATGGTTTGGAATTCAAACTTAAAGTGCTTGCATTAATCTGGAAAGCAGAGAGCCAGCAGCGTAGCCTGGATTTCGGTTGGGGGGGGGGGTGTCAGTCTACATAATATAGTAGTCAATAAAGCAAAAAATGGCATTAATTGGAGTGACGGATCCAGGATTTACGATGAAAGGAGGGGGGGGAAGTAAAAAGGATTGCTGTGTTTCGAGCAATTTTAATTATAGGCATGGTCATTCTAATTCCTTTGGACCTTAGGAAGGGGCGACGAAAATGTGCAGAATAAGTTAAATCTGTGCAAAAAATTTTGAGGTTTGAAGTGGTAAATATATCTATTTTGGGCGAGAAGATGGTTTGAAAGCAGTGCTTTCTGCCGCAAAGCAGCGGAAATTTTAGAACCATGTACAACTAAAAAGTGTACTATTCCATATATTTACTTCTTTTACACCTATCTTAGAGGATTAAATTATCTTGAAACTAGTGTTGTGCGAAGAGTCTAAGTTTTAAGAAAATGTCTAGTAAGAAATGTCATTTTCTATTTTTTTTTTTCTGCTCATAATGAAGATGGTGAATAGTCAAGGATAGAAAAGTATTTTCTGGCATGAAGCACTACATTTTTGGATTTACCACTACAGTGTGCATTTTTTTTTTCTATGAACAAGTAATTACTCTTTGGCTCCTTAATGCCTTCCTACCTACAGGACCTAATCTTCTGTGCCAACCATACTATTTTGATTAAAATTGGATGGTGAAGATTGGAAATGAATTGTCCTTTCAGTGCCAAAAAGCTTAATTTTTCTGTTAAAAATGCATTTTCAAGTCTCTATTACAAAACTAATAAAAAAAAAATTCCTCTGGTACAATTTACCAACCCATCCTTAGTTACGCAACTGATGATAAGTTCCAGGGTTTTTGAACAGTCTGGAATAAGCAATTTAAGGCATTACAAGAATGCCGTTGCCCCCTTTGGACTGGGAAAATTTCCAATTTTATGGCATTTATGACAAACTTTACCAGATTTCAGAGGGAGGGTGATCACCCCTATCCCCCCCTAATATACGCTACTGACCACTGTAACCATGAAAGCCATGTAAAACCTTATGTAAACTTGTACGACAACCCCTTTTGCTTTATTGGAACTTGTTATTTGTTGTCTTATTCCTTGGCACGTGTACTGGTAGTCCTGAAGCAAAACTTCTGAGATGCAAGTCAAAACAGCAACTCACAGCATGCTTCACGCATGGAACAGTTCAGCTACTGCATTCCCCAGTTCAAAGCCCAGAAAGCTGCCCAAAGGAAGAGCAGAGAAATGCAAAGAAAAAGGTTTTTCTCATCATCGAAATGTTCACATGAGAGCCATCTCAGGATCCTAAGTCCAGGTACAGCTTACATTTGAAGATATAATTTTTAAACATAAGTTATTGTTTCTGAGAGTAAAATAAAATTGCTTTAGTGAATCAGATTTACCTTTATAAAAAACCATTAACAAAAATAAACAAAGATTATGTAACAGAAACTCTGTCCTACCTGAAAATGCAGATACAGTCGGGCTAAGGGAAAACCTAAGGTACGCAACTCGCAATCTCAGACTGAGACAATCATCTTTACTGACTCACGGGTCATACAGCTGCATGTTCTTTGGAGTTGACGGTCCTCCTTCCTGAACTTGGCGAATGTCAATGTCCATCACCTTTGGTGGCTCAAGATCCCGCTTTCTCATGTAATTCCACTGTTGAGGCATCTCGGTGCAGCTCAGGGGGGCAGGGATTTCTTTGTACTCCCGACTCTTCATCTAATTGATAATTTTCTAAGAGCAACACCAGGTGATAGCAAAAAACACTTCCAGCGATGCATGAACAAGCACTGTTGATAATCTGGCTGTCACATGAAAGATAGAATTTGATGGAATATGGCTTCTCCCTCTTTTTAAAACTGCGATAGCAACTCCCTTTTATAACTAACCCTTTATTTCCAAAAAGTCCTTCCGCTTCTAAAATATGCACCGTTTCCAGGTCAATATATTGCTCCACCAAAAAGCTGTAGCTTCTCTTGAGTTGCCGGCTGGCTGAATTTGAAGCTTTGTAATAATCTTCAATAAGATTGTCTGAGATAAGTGGGACAATATCAAGATCTCTGCACCACTGGCCCTAAAAAATATGAGAAAATTAGAACTGACAAATTTTGTTCTGATATGTTCTTCAAATAGACATAGGCCTAGGCCTAACCAGTTAAACTGAGGTGAGGTGAGTTTCGCGTGTTGATCTGAATTGAATTTCGAATGTTTCTGAGTGTGTGGGACGAGTAAAACTCATAGGTGCTTCTTTAAATCAGGGGTTGAGGGGGGGGGGGGCACCAGCTCCAGACTAATAAAAAAAAAATAAAAACTGAATGGGAGGGGTATGGACAATCTTGGTAAATTTCAGGGGGGCCAGGCCCCGGGCCCCCCCCCTAAACATGCCACTACTTTAAATTATGTTTTTAGGAACTTTGGGATGCTTTTGTGTGACAGACATACAACAAACTTTTTTTTGGAGATCTGAGATCAGGCACCAGAGGCCAGAGTGCTAAATAAACAAATTTATACTCTTGTGTTTGGTATAGCCTAAGGAAAAGTTAGAAAAAATGCAGCTATCCTGCTGCTCAAGGAAAAGTAGAAGATAAAGAGATTAGGATCAAGGTCCATTTTCAGGAGAGGAAGAGGACTATTACCATGTGCTGAAAGGGGGCAGCTGCCCTAGGCACTGAGTTGTGGGGGCGCCAAAAGTGTCCCCTGTAACCCTCCAAAGTTAATTAATGTTTCCAAAAAACATATTTTGATTCTGTTCTAGGGACAGAAACTGAGGGAGAGGGATCCTGAGCTCCTCAAATGGCAACCTTCTCAGCTAGGTCAACTCATAAATTCTCAGTCACAACACAAACATAACTGAATTTTTCATTAATATGTGCTCACTCTGCAAAACTCACTTGTACTTTTCATCTGATCCAAGGTGTTCACTTATCAAAAATAGAGTCTGGTACTTAATTTATCAAATTGAATTTCACCTTGACTTAATTAAAAAAAATTAACTCGATTATTTAATAAGTAATTGGAATTCATTTTAAAAAACTATTCTAAATTGCTTCTATTCTCTCTGTCAATAATTTTTTTGCATTCATATACTAAAAATATAGTTTTTGGTAATAGAAAGGCCCAGAGACATAGTCAGGGGCAGCACGAAGGAGGGGGGCATAATATTTATTTTAAAATTATTTGCTTTCCTACAAAGAAATCTGAGATGCAAATGAAAAAAAAATACACATTTTAGTAGGAAGTTTGAAAATTTTCCAGCACTTTGCACCAGAAAATACCATTTCAGACCATCCAATTATTTTATCTGCTGGCAAATAAGCAAGAAAAAAAACTGACAATATCCTTGAACTAAATTTATAAAATTTGATCCTTTGTGGCAAACTATTAGTTAATGATTATTATATTTGGATTCAGCATGAAATTCTAAATGGAGATGTAGGTCTATTTCTTAGCTATCTCAATATTCCATGAATGGAAAAATTTACCAAAATGTTACAACATGATGCTTGTGCAGTTGGAACACAAAATATGAACCTGGCTGGACAGAGAGGAATTTCTAGAAGGGCACTGACCCCAAAACCATCCAATTATCATCACCTTTGTAGCAGAATCTAGCCTAAGTTTTCTTGGTACTGATTCACAATGTTAATTTCTAAGTCAAATTTTCCTTAAAAACTGGAAAGTCAACCCAGGTTCTCAGGTCATAAACATGTTAAAATTATTGTAGAGACTGGCGGATCTTTCTGTGTCACTTTTGTTAACTTCTTTGCCTTTTTTGGCACCTAAATAAATGTTTGTAATTTTCAAGTTAGAGTCCATGATTGGCTGGGCAAAGATAAAGATTTGTACATGCTAAACCTACCAAAGCTCAGGAAAATTCAATCCAGAATGCAGATGATGTACAACCTTGCTATTAACAAGATTATCAACAAAATTAACTCACCAGTGCCTTCTGAATTTCAGGACATTCTATAATAAGTTCCATGTTTGCACACCAAACCTACCAACAATATGGCCGATTTTCGCACAGCGTTGCAATTCAGGTGGAAAAACGAATAAGGTCTATTTGGCTGATCAGACAGAGGGCTCATGAAAGTGATGAAATTTTAGAGCCACCAACGTTTTGAAAGAAAAACAGAACTATAAAGTAAAATTTTTTGATTATTTATTGTTAAGTGATTAAACAACTTCTATCTACAAATGAAGCGGAAAGCTAAAGTTTACACAGATTCTGAAGCATCAGAAGGAGAAGAGTCTGATTCAGACTTGGACTCTGGACTGCTTACCTTGTCCAGAAAAAAGAAAAAGTTATCCAGTGACAAAAGCAGTTCTGAGAGTGAATCAGAAACTGAAAGAGAAACTACCAAAAGGAAAAGAATTCATTCTGAAAGTGCAGACCAAGAAGAGGGAGAAGTGTCAGATTCAGAACAAAGTGAAGACTCTGTAAGTTTTGTCTATTATGCCACTTCTTTGTCTGATAAGCTAGTCTAGTCCTTCCCAGAGGTGATCTACATTCCATTGATATTAATATACAATTTCTCTTAAGAAGTAGAAATTGTAAGAAAACAATTCCTATTTCACAGTAGGCCATGCAGAAAAATTGTAGTTAGCAAATTTGAAGCTGCTTCCACTAGCCTAGGCCTAGGCTATACTTCAACCCCTTCCCCCTTAATGTGTAGATATAAAGCCTAGAATTATGTTTCTAGGTGATAAATATTTACCAAATCATATTATTGAGCTACAACTAAAGCAAAGGTCAATATATACCAAATCATATTAGGCTATTGAGTTAGGACTAAAGTGAATACAGTCAATATCTACAAAATCATATTATTGAGTTAGGACAAAAGTGAATACACCATTTGATGCCTTTTTTTATGCTGATTATGAATATAATAAGCATTTCTATTGGAAATGAGTTTCAGCCCCCCCCCCCTATATAGGCCAATTCAGGGTTAGGTTAAGTTGGGTTGGGTTGGGTTAGGTTAGGTATAGCCTATATAGAGGGGGGCTGAAATTCATTTCCGATAGAAATGCTTATTATATTTGTAATCAGCATAAAAAAAGGCATCAAATGGTGGTTCAATATATACCAAATCATCTTATTGAGTTAGGACTAAAGTTAATACAACATTTGATGCCTTTTTTTATGCTGATTAAAAATATAATAATCATTTCTATCGGAAATGAGTTACAGCCCCCCCCCCCCCGATAAATGTCCATTTAGGGGTGGGTTAGGTTTTGCTGCTTTAGGGAGGGGGGCTGAAATTAGTTTCCATTTTAAATGCGTATTATATTCGTAATAAACATAAAAAAAGGCATTGAATGGTGTATTCACTTTATTCCTAACTCAATAATATGATTTGGTATATATTGACCAAATGGTGTATTCACTTTATTCCTAACTCAATAATATGATTTCATAGATATTGACCGTGAATACACCATTTGATGCCTTTTTTATGCTGATTACAAATATAATAAGCATTTCTATTGGAAATGAATTTCAGCCCCCCCACCCTATATAGGCTATACCTAACCCTGAATTGACATATCTAGGGGGGGGGCTGAAATTCATTTCCAATAGAAATGCTTATTATATTTGTAATCAGCATAAAAAAAGGGCATCAAATGGTGTATTCACTTTAGTCCTAACTCAATACTATGATTTAGTATATATTGACCTAAATTTTAGCCCCCACCCCTATATATACCAATTCAGGGTATCTATTTGCACATTAGGGGGGGGGGTGAAGATAATTTTATTTCTGATATAAATGAGAGGTAAGTTTAAACTTTTCCCCCACTCTCCTCATGTGTAAATATAGGCCTATACCCTGAATTGGTATATGTAGGGGTGGGGGCTAACATTCATTTCTGACAAAAATGATTATTATATTTGTAAAGAGCATAAAAAAGGCATCAAATGGTGTATTCACTTTAGTCATAACTCAATAATATGATTTAGTATATATTGACCTAAATTTTAGCCCACACCCCTATATATACCAATTCAGGGTATCTATTTGCACATTAGGGGGGGGGTGAAGATAATTTTATTTCTGATATAAATGAGAGGTAAGTTTAAACTTTTCCCCCACTCTCCTCATGTGTAAATATAGGCCTATACCCTGAATTGGTATATGTAGGGGTGGGGGCTAACATTCATTTCTGACAAAAATGATTATTATAATTGTAAAGAGCATAAAAAAGGCATCAAATGGTGTATTCACTTTATTCATAACTCAATAACATGATTTGGTAAATATTTACCTTCTAGGCTAGGCTACCTAATAAATATGATTTGAATCAACACTGAAAAAATCAAGGGTAAATATCTAACAAATCATATTATTGAGTTAGGAATAAAGTGAATACACTATTTGATGCCTTTTTTTATGCTGATTACGAATATAATAAGCATTTCTATTGGAAATGAGTTTCAGCCCCCCCCCCCCTATAATTTCCCATTACGGGTTAGGTTAGTTATATCCGCTATAAGGGTGGGGGGGGGTAAAATCAATTACTATTTAAAATCGTTTTATATTTGTTAACAGAATAAAAAAAAGGCATCGAATAGTGTATTAACTTTATTCCTAAATCAATAATATGATTTGGTAGATATTTACCAAATCAAGAAATGAATAAATATATAAAAAATGAATATTTTTGGTTATGCTAGGCCTAGGCAATATAGGCTATTTGCACATTTGGAAGCTAAAGTTTAGGCTATTGAAAGTGGCTTCAAAATGTGGCAACTGCAATTTTTCCATACATTATGAAGTAAAAATTGTTTTCCTAAAATATTTTCTTCTGAAGAGCACCAATTGTGCATAAATACCAGATTGGCAAAGAGAGAAGAATCTCTGTGTATGATGCCTTTTGTACCAAATATTTGGTGACCCTAGGCTAAGTAGATAGATTTGCAGTAAATATTAAGCAGTTCATATTATTGACCTACAAATCTTTTATTCTGCAAAGTGGACATACCATTAGATACAGTTTTTTTTATACTCTTTCTGAATATAATAATTGATTTTCTATTTAAATTCAATTTTAAGCCCTTTTAGGACCCTTGAAAATAATAATTCCATTCTCTAGAATAAAAGACCACTTTTCTTTGGCATTCCAGAAAAATAGAGATGGGGTTTTGGACCACCCCTTTTTTACTACAGCATGATGTAAAAGGAGGGTAGTAACAAGAGCCCCGCCTTCTTGGTGAAATTTTCACCAATAATGTATCAGCATAAATTAAAAATATGGCAACTGTTTTGACAATCAGTTGGAAAGAAAAAATTATATTCAATATTTGTAATTTTTAAAATAAATATCAAGTAATAAAGGTAAAATTTTTAGAATCAGAAGAAAATCTGCTTTCTGTTAATATGTGAATAAAACTGTAACACTGAAAGGATATATACATCAAAATGAACAACATATTTCATATGTTTTTATATATATATCAACATATGGATATATATATAAAAGAAATGAACAACAGCAACAGCAACTGGGAGGTGTGAAAGTGAATAAAGGATTGTTGACCAAATTTGTGAGAAAGAACATTTATTTCTACCCATATTTTACCATACCTGCTTATATTTGATATTAAGTTTCATTTTAAGAGGGTTTCCCTGGTGTTTCACTTTATTTACCTGAATTTTGATGTTAGAAATTTTTTTTTTTCTATTCCCAAGGGACTTGTCCTTTGTTTGCTGATAAACAGCTGTTTGTTTGTTTGTAAATAAATCTTCTTCTTCTTCTTCTTCTATTTTACAGCAGGCGGGCTTTTCAGTAACACTATTTAGCCCTTTTCTTTTTGCTTCACTCTGTGGGCTACAGAGCTACTGGCTTGATTGCCTCATATTTATTAGATATATTCATATATCTTTCAGCAGATCTTTCAACTCTGGGAGTTCAACTATGAGATGAGAGATGTCGATTTCTATGCTCCGTGTTTAGGTATAGTTGGCTAGGCTCTTGGCGGATAGTGGGAGTTTGTGCTGTTTGAAGTATTTTAACAGTTTAGAAAGCAAGTTATGTTGTGCAGACGTCAGCATATTACATTCAAATAGGCAATGGTCAATTGTTTCATTATTCTTATTACAATGCCTGCGAAGAGGGGACAGGGGAATTGAGCCACTTGGATTAGAAAGCTTATATGAGAATGCAAGGAAATTTAGTCCATTTGTTCCAGAACAAATTCTATGATAAATTTTAGAAAGATGCTTATTGAGAAATGAGGATAGGATAGTATTAATCTTATTAAAAATGATATCTTATAGCCTACATCTGTAAGTATCTATAATTGTGATTGGTCTCACACTTGTCTGGTCAATATTTATAGCATTTTTTTCAATTTCATCAAAATGATGATTACCACTTATACCAGAGTGGCTAGGAATGTACTGAAAATAAGTTTTTATGCCACTTGAAGCAAGATTATCAATAATACTGAGACAATGATAAGTGTCAATGTCCAGCTTATATTGAGGAGCTGAGGCCAGCAACTCAAGGCTTGATAAAGAGTCGGAATAGATGATAATATTATTCAAATTTTCAATCAAAGATTGGTTTTGCTTAAGGTGTTCTAATGCCATGATTATGGCATTTAACTCAGCAGACATTATAGATAAATTATTAAATAATCTCTTGCCCATTGCAATTTTCAGGTGAGGAAGGAAAACACCACTTGCAACCTTCTCATTCATTTTTGACCCATCAACAAACATTTGGAAGTGATTTTTTTAGGTAATTGTATTAACTTCTGCAAATTTTTTCTGAACGAAAGCAATGGGGGTTAAATCTTTATTCCATTTTGAAAATTCAGTATTTATTATAGGAAATGATCAATTCCATAGAGGGGATTGGGGGAAAGTAGGTGAAATAGAATATGCTGGCACAGGGAACTTCTTTTGAATATTGGCATACTCATTTACAATACTTCTATACATGGCTGGATTTCTTAACCAATTATGTAATATGTGTGAGCTATTTGATTCAATTTTTGTAAGATGTTTTATCAAGAGAAACCTACGTCTCTCCCTTATTGTTGTTAATCCACTCTCCATAAGCAGAAACTTGGTGCTTGTGGGTTTCCTAAGACAAAATACGAGACGTATTATATCATTTTGTGTTGTTTCAATTTTTTGCATCTGGGTCTTAGCACTTGCACCATAGACAATGAGCCCATAGTCAATATGGGGTCTTATATGTGATTTATAAAACTGGAGTAAGGTTTTCTCCTTACAACCCCAGGGTAATAAGGGTAAATAAGGCCAGGCTGAATTAAGTGTTCTTCTTCTTCCGAATTTGCAGCCAGCAATAAAGCGCAGTTGCCAAACGCTAAATACTAAAACCACCATTGATTACGTTGGCTCGTCCGTTTTCGCGTATTTTTAGTGGATAATTTGTGCAGAAGTGAGCAATAGAAAACAAACAAGAGGCCGAATTGGTACCAGCAGGATTTTAATCCTTAAACTGCTGGGAATAGGTGATTTGAGTATTGCACTTCCCACGTTCTGTCTACCTCAAAAATTGTCAAGGCAATAATGGCACCAAAAAAGAGACAACGTGAGAGCCCCGTAAAAGGACAAGATAAGTGCCCAGGATGTGCAAAAAGTCTGGATGAGAACTCGCAAGCCGTCAACTGCGACAAATGTCCTAACTGGTTTTGTATTGAGTGCCTAGGATTAAGTGATGAACAGTACGTCCTGCTAGAGAAAATGAATCGTACGATGTCCTGTGAATGGAGCTGCCCCCAGTGCATCTTGAACAAGCCTGTGCGCGATGCCGACACCCTAACCAAAGCCATCGAATCTTTCAAATCAAAGGTGCGAGAGGACATTGCTAGCATAACGACCACAGTCAACAAGGGTCTCAGAGAGATTTACGATGAACTTGCCACAAAATGCAATGTTCTTAAGGTAAAAGCAATTGTTGAATTAGCAATTACCACTCAAGTGACAGGGCTTGCACCAGATGCACTTGATAAACATATACGCAGTACAGTCAGAAGTGAGCAAGACAGGCAGAGATGCAAACTTAACGTCGTCGGATATGGGATTCCGATCCAAGCAAGTGACGAAGACTTCCTTGCTAAATACTTCCAGGACAACTACAAACTAGCGACCAAAGTCTTCAACGTGAAAAGACTACCAGCCTCGGCCCCCACGGCTGGACAACCACTGCGACACCCACCAGTCCTCTTCACGGTAGCCAGCTTCACTGACAAGAAGCTTATCCTGGATGCGTCCTACCAGTGTAAAGACCTGATTTGATTCTATGGCAACAGCTCCAAAGAAGATCGCAACGCTAGAAAAGGCTTGTTGGAAGAGATGAAGAAAAGACAGGCAAACAGAGAAACAGACCTAGTGATAAGAAAGGGCAAAATCACAAACAACGGTCAAACTCGAGCAATTCCGATGAAGAGCTGCTTGAGCATGCAAGAATAACCACTATCTCCAACCGTCTCGTCCCCCTTGTAAATAGTTCATGTGTGAGTGATAATAATGTTGTAAACGCAAGTTTGTGTAAATGTATAAACAGTGAATTAACAGTTACGTCCCCATGTCCTTCTGCCTCGTCCCTCATTAGCAGCTCTGTGTACCTAAACTGCAATTCACCCACTTCAACCAAAAGCAAGAATATTAGTGAGCAGAATAAAAACTTGCCCAGACACACCCAAAAACTTGTGAACATTATGATGGCAAACGTTGATGTTATTACCAACAAGATGCCAGAACTGGCAACAGTGCTCCAACTAAGTCAGATAGACATTGCAACTCTGACAGAAATTTGCCCCAAGAACTCAAGATTTCAAATGACAGAAGACTCAATCTGCCCCTCTGGATACAACATCTTCAGCAATCTGTCTGATCCAAACTGCAGAAGAGGAGTGGCTGTTCTAGCTTCCAAGGAATTCCAGGTAAAAGAATTTTCTGTCCCAAATTATTACTTACCTTGGGTTGAAGCTACATGGGTCTCCCTGTCCCTACCTAACGAAATGTTTGTCCTAAGCTCAATTTACAGGAGCCCCAGCAGCCCTTACCAGCTGTCCTCTGAAAGAGCAATTGCCGAAATGAGCAATTCATACTATGCAATTACCCAAAGGCAACCCTGCTCATGACAGGGGACTTCAACCTCCCAAACGTGTCTTGGGTAGATGGCCAAGGTATGACCAAGTCAAGCCTTGAACAAAACCCATTAGTACAAGCCCTCTCCGACAACTTTTTGTACCAAACAGTAACTATGCCCACAAGAATGCGCCCAGGACAAAATTCCTCCATACTGGACCTAGTCATAACAAATGACCCTGAAAAGGTGATCAACACACACACTCTCTGTCCAATGGGCTCAAATGACCACATGCCAGTTCTCTCATCTATTCAACTCAACTCCAAACCATAAAAATATACCAAGCAATCCTTTACAAATTACAAGATGATGGTGGAGGAGCTGTTAGATGCTAACCTGGAAACACTTATATCAGAAGATGTTAAAGCTTCATGGCTAACTCTAAAAAAGACCTTACTAGAGAGCCAAGCCAAACACACCAGCGTAACATGGAAAAAGAAACCCAAAACTCTACCTTTCCTCACCCCAAAAATCAAGAAACTACACAACAGGAAGAAAAAACTTTGGGAGAAGTACACGAAACAAAACACTACAGCTTTGTACGAGTAGTACAAAACTGCAAGGAACCTCCTCAGAAAAGAAACTACAAAACTGACCTCAAACTACAAAGAACGACTGGCCAAAAACGTTAAGGAAAACCCAAGATTATTCTGGAAATACATCTCCCATAAGAAGCCAGGCAGACACACCATACCAGACCTGGTAAACAACAACTCTTTATCCTCTTGCCCCTCTGAAAAAGCAAACCTGTTTAATCAGCAGTTTGCCTCAGTGTTCTCCATGGATGACCCCCAATCAACCCCCCACCAGCAGAACAGGCTCACACTCCCTTCCCGATGGTACACTCACCAGTCACAATTGAAGAAGTAACCAAACAGCTTAAGGACCTCGATCCCAATAAATCGACGGGACCTGATGGTCTCAGCCCATGACTGATGAAGGAATTAAGCCCTGCAATATCAGCCCCACTGGTAAAACTATTCAATCTGTCACTGGCACAAGGAAAGCTTCCAGGGGACTAGAAGAAGGGAATAGTCATCCCAATTCACAAGAAGGGTAGCAAAACTTCTGCAGCAAACTACAGACCTGTCAGCCTTACATGTGTGGCATGCAAGGTCATGGAGAGAATCATAAACAAGCGTATCATTAACCATCTTGAGGCCAACTCACTTATCAGCAGTAGTCAGCATGGTTTTCGCTCAAAGAGATCAGTGGACACAAACCTTCTTGAGTCATATAGTCTTGTAACCGACCTACTAGAGAGAGGATTACCAGTGGATATAATATTGTTGGACCTAGCCAAAGCATTTGACAATGTTTGTCACCGATACCTCATTCACAGGCTACTTACTCTATCTGTTAGTCCACAAGTGGTCAGTTGGACAGAGGACTTTCTGAGGGACAGAAGACAGCAAGTGAAAGTGATAACCGGACGAAACAGCCATGTCCTTTCTGACAAAATCAAAGTCACTAGTGGGGTTCCCCAGGGCAGCGTCCTGGGCCCCACCCTGTTCAACATCTACATAAATGAGCTACCCCTCATCACCAGCAACAAAACCACCCTATATGCGGATGATTCAAGACTCATAGGTCCTGCCAACACCTCTTCTTCCATCCAATCCCTCCAAACCGATCTCAACCACATGTGCTCCTGGGTCAAAAGATGGCTGCTGGAATTCAATGCAGAAAAATGCAAGGTCATACACTTTGGACACAAAAACCCCAAACATCAGTACCTCATGACCCAAAATTCTGGAAGTCACCACACAATTGAGCCTGTCCAGGAGGAGAGTGACCTTGGCGTCATTGTTGACTCCCAGTTGAAATTCAGCTCCCACTCACAGAAAATCTCAGCCAAAGCTAGTAGAGCCCTAGGCATCATCAAACACAGCATCACCAGTAGGAGTAAACACGTAATCACCAAACTCTACAAAGGATTAGTAAGACCTAGACTGGAGGTGGGGACGATACTGGCCACCCCTCGATACAAAAAGGACAAGACAGTTCTTGAGCAAATCCAACGAAGGGCCACTAAGATGATTGCTGGCATGGAAAACAAGACATACAGTGAACGGCTGAAGGAACTCAACCTCCCCTCCTTAGTATACAGACAGAAACGTGGAGACATGATCCAAGCGCACAAACTCCTCTTAACCAATCAAGAAAATGCGATCCTGGAGATTGACACCTCCCACAAAACATAAGGACACCCTAGATAAATCCACAAACTTCATGCTACAACTGGAGCAAGATGCAATTTCTTCTCGAATCGGATCGAGAACCTCTGGAATAGCCTCAAGGAGGACACTGTTGCTGCTGAATCAACAGATGCTTTCAAATACCATCTGGATGCTGAGTGGAAAGATACACCATGGAAGTTTGACTGGGAAGCACCAGAATCTTCCACCAGAACTTAACCAACTACAACAGTCATCACAAGGAGTGATTCAACAGGATCGAAAGTACTTATTTCACTCCAAGCTGTGATTTAAGGTAATTTAAGGTAAAATAGGATAATTGGTATTTCCAAGATGAGGTCCTAGGTAAGTCAATAGACTAATCATTTCAAGTGTTTAATCTCAAATAATTTTAATAATAACCATATTGATGAATAGCTTAGATCTTTAGCTATTCATTGATATATACAATTCTTTTCAATTCATCTGTAGTAACATGGTGTGAGGATTATGGTTTTTACATATTTTTTCTCAATTGGATGCTGGTTTTTTACTCTGTTTCTTTGATATAAAAATGGGTTATAAATATTTGTTTCAGACTTACTATTTCATTACAAACCCATTTTGTAAAAGTTGTATAATTCACCAACATCGATTTGTCAAGATTCAGTTGAAAAAAAAAAAATTCAAAACAAATCTGCCATGTTTTCTTCTTATTCTGTTTGGCTGTTTAGAACTGCTGTTTTATCTATATGTTGAAAAATATCAAAGCTAACAGAAGAAGCATGGCAGATGGAGAAATTGTTTTGAATTTATTGTCCAACTTAGTTGTGACAAATCAATGCTTGTGGATTAGGGTAAAAAGCCAGTATCCAATTGAGCAAAATTATGTAAAACAAAAACCCTCACATCTTTCAAACAAATAGGAATTAAGAAGAATTGTGACAAAGGACAAGATTTTAGGCAAGGGTTGTTATAATGAAGTTCAAGACTTATCCATTCCATTTCTATTGTTGAGGAGCTTCAGTATAGGAATGAAGATGTGGATGTTGCTTTTGAGTTCATCCAAGAGGTTATAAAAGATGCATGTGATAGGTTCATTCCATGTTATTACATAAAAGAAGGTTCAAGAAAAATAAGATGACTGCCAAAATTTGTACTTGATGCTATTTGGTGTGTATATAAAAGGGCTTGGAATCACACCACTCAATCTCTATGCATTAAACAGGAATTACTTGAATTGTCAATCATTATTAACATTGGAGGGTGTCAAAAGAAGTTTTGGAAGCATGTTAACGGAAATAAGACTGATTCCTTGACTGATTTGTGCATTTTTGATGACCCAGCTACTAGTGAATTAATAAACAATGATCAGAAAAAGGCTGATATGTTTAATCAAGTGTTTCCATCAGTTTTTGTAAATCCAAACAATACCCATGCATGCTGTCCACTCCATTTTACCAAATGTATTACAGCAGACAAAGTGCCCTTTGATGAATGATATTTCTTTGGAGCAGGTTTTAAAAATTCTCCTTGACCTTTCTGTTAATAAAGCTTAAAATATAGATGGTATTTCTAATGCTTTTCTTCAGAAGACAGCCATGTGTTTAGCTGAACCTCTTGTGTTTTTGTTTAACCATTGTCTATTAAGTGGTAAATGCCCCTTAGCATGGAAAAAAGCAGTCATAAAGCCACTTCATAAAGGAGGAACTAAGTCCCAATTTGGAAATTATTATCCAATTTCTAACATCTCAGTTTTTTTTAGAGTTCTTGTCAGATACAGGATTATTTCAAGCAAAATAAATTATGGCATGTTTCACAACATGGTTTCAGAAAAAAAAGGTCATGCAATATACAGTTGCTAGAAGTTGTAAAAGATTTCCAAAATATGGCTGATTTTAGTTTGAAGTTTGATTGCTTGTACATTGACTTCAGTAAAGCATTTGACAAAATTTCAGTTAGTTTGTTGCTTGAAAAATGTGAAAAGTATAAGCTAGGCAGTAGAACTTTAATGTGGATTACAGATTATTTATCAGGCCATTCCCAGCAAGTTATAGTTTGTAGTGCAGTTTCAAGTGTAGTGCATTTTGTTTGTTTGTCAATGATTTGCCTGAAGTATTTTGTCACTCCACTGTCAAACTGTTTGCTGACAATATATATAAAACTGTATAAAAGTGTTACCTCCCTGGTAGACATCAGCCTTACTCAAGAGGATCTGAATGTCCTAAATGATTGGTGTAAATTGAAGTCCATGTTTGTAAACCATCAAAAACGTTTTGTACTTCATTACTTTTCAAAAAGCTCAACTTATCATTATTTTCTTGGTGATATACTTGTTTCATGCAGATACCGTGTGGGAATTAAGTATTCACTTTGATAACCAGTTGAAGTTTCATAAGCATGTTTCAACAATATTGCGAAATGCTAATCATAGTCTGCTTCGAATTAAGAGAAGTTTCATGAAATTTAACCTTCACACTTTTATGACACTATACAAGACAATAGTATGCCCAGTGGTAGAATATTGTTCCTCTGTGTGGTATCCTACATAGAAATGTGACTTGCAGCAAATTGAAAAGGTTCAACATTGGGCATCAAAGTTTGTGCCATATTTAAGCCATTTACCGTATCAGCATCAACTGGAGTGTTTAGGACTTCCTTCTCTGGAGTTTTGACAGGATAGGATCAACCTGATCAATACGTTCCATATTATGAAGGGTGTCAATAATGTGGACTGGGCTGATTTCTTCAAACTTAGTCAATACTCAGCCACTGAAACTGTATCAGCTGCAAGTGCACAAGAAAATAAGTCAATGTAGCTTTGTTAACTGAGCAACAAAACTTTGGAATAGTCTACCTGATACTGTAGTTTCTGTGCAACCAGTGCAACATTTAAGAGTGCTCTTGTTGTAACTGAGTTCTATGAAAAACAGTTATAGTTGTTTTTTTACTGATGAACTTTTTTGTTTTATTTTTTGTTTTGTGTTTTGCAGTGCTGCTGTTTGAGCTGTCATTTCTTGTGTTTTGTTTTGCAACAAGCCTATGGCCTCCTCCTTTATTGAATAAAATAAGTTAAGAAAATGTTAAGTAAACTAGACCCCAGCAAAGCTAAAGGTCCATGTTATGCATCCCAGGCTCCTTAAAGAACTTGCAGATATAGTAGGTAAGCCACTCTGTTTGCTATTCAAGCTGCCTCTTCAGAGTAGTAGCTTACCTGCAGATTGGCAGACAGCCATAATTACTTCAGTATTCAAGAAAGGATCTAGAACCCAGCCTGAGAACTATTGACCTATTAGCCTGGCCTCAGTTGTGGCCAAACTTATTAAAGGGATAATCAATGATGCAATCATAGCACATATGACCAAGAATGGCTTTCTTTTTGGTGGTCTGCATGGTTTCAGGAAAAGCATGTCTATTGAAACAAATCTTATACTAGCTTATGAATCTATAACTGATCTACTGGAGCAGGGTTTCCCAGTTGACTTGTTCCTACTGGATCAAGCTAAGGCCTTTGATAAAATGTCTCACCGCTACCTGATGATCAAGCTGTCAGTACATCCGATAGAAAATCATGTTGCCCAGTGGATTCACAGCTTCTTATCCAACAGAACCCAGATTGTTGCTGTATATGATGAAAGTGACCTCATCTACTCCATATCCACTCACATTTAAAGTGGTGTCCCCCAAAGGTTCTAGGCGTCTACCCCCCCCCTCACACCCCCCCCCCCCATGGAAATTAAGGCTTTCCAAATTTGAGGATTTTATTAGAGTTGTATTTTTTTTTATTTCCATAGGGGAGAACAAATTTTGTTACTGAAATTAGAGAACACACAGTTTTTTGTTAGTTTTTTCATTACTTTAGAAATAAATTTGGGCTATATATTTGCATATTAGGGGGGGGGTAAAGTATAGCAGTTCTGCATGCAAAATATGTTTGGTAGAATTATTCTGCATATTAGATAGATAGACAGAGAAGTGTATTTTAAAGCCAAACTATACTGTCATGAACATAGTAAAATGACATAAATGAAAGTCACAAATAACATAAACTTTGATCAGCAATCATCATAAAACACTTAAATGAAACACTACCTAATAATAGTACTTAATACTTGGAAAATATGTCATTAAAAAAAAAAATTAACATTTGGAAAAAACACTTAAATGAAACATTACATTTACTTTATACTTGTTTTTTTTTTTTTTTTTTTTTTTTTTTTTTTTGTTATTTAATTAGTTAGTTAACAAAATTTCCAGATACCTTGCTATTCTTCTGTAATTTTATAGTGACCATACCTAGAAGGAATTGTTTTCTGACTTCAAACTGTCCAAATACTTTACCAAATGACACAACAACAAAAACATCAATTGCAAAAAACGAAGATCCCAGTGAACCCCACAAGGAGCTTCAGACTGACCTGGTAAAAATTTAGGCGTGGGCAGATGCATGGCTTGTAAGTTTTAACACATCGAAAACGAAAGAGCTCCTAATTTCTAAGGCGTCTAATATGAGGGCCCATCCTGATTTCGTCTTCAAAGGAGAGGTAATAATGTGAGATGATGCACTGTGCCTACTTGCAGTTAATTTCTCTTTGGATCTCTCATGGACTGAGCATCTCAGTAAAATTAGATCCTCTTGCAAAAAGAAATTAGGAGTTATCCTAAGATGCAAAAGTCTTCTTCCTGATGATTTTATTCTGCCACTATTCATTTCGTGCGTCAGACCTGTCATGGAATATGCATGTCCTCTCTTTGCTGGTGCACCAAAAAGCCACATTGCTCCACTCCAACATATTCAAAATAGAGCAGTGCGTGCAGCAACCTCTGGCAACATGAAAGCTAAAACCCCACAGCTGACCCAGGAACGTTTCAATGTGGCGTCTATGTCGATTTTCTATAAGTACTTGTATAACCCTCCATCAGAGGAGCTATCGAAGCTCGTTCCTGATAAAGCAAATCCCTTGCCATCAACTCATCGAAGTACTGCTCGTCAGGAATACCTTGAGCAGGGTCAACCCCACCAAGAATATCTGAAAACGAGTTTTGCCTGGCAATTGGTTGCCACATGGAATAGATTGCTGGCATAGGTAATCCCGAAAAATCCTTCCCTTGGCACGTTCAAGAGAAGGTATAACAAGTACCTCAATGTTAGAAAATGAGGTAACTACCAGGACTAGTGGCAAATCATCATTTGTGATGGAGCCATGAAGCCTGTAATAAAAAAAAAATAGGCCTATCCTTTCAGTTTTTATTCACATATTAACAGAAAGATGATTTTTAAAATGTAATTTTTATTGCTTTATATTTATTCTACAAATCACTAATAATAAATATAATTTTTTTCTTTTCAATTGCTTGTCAAAACAGAGACCACATTTTTTTTTATTTATGCTAACAAATTATTATTGAAGATTTCCCCAAGAAGGCGGGGCTCTTGTTACTACCTTCGCATTGCATCATGCTCTACTAAAAAAAGGGGTGGTCCAAAAACCCATCTCTATTTTTTCTGGAATGCCAAATAAAGGTGGTCTTTCCTAAAAAGAGGTCTTTTACCCTAGAGAATGGAATTATTATTTTCAAGGGTCCTACATGTGAAAGACATGTGCTTTTGAAAGCAAGTATTATTCTCTCTTGTTCCTGGTTCAGGTAGGCTACCAGGTTTTGGCTGTGTAAAGCAGCACTGGCATAATATTGCTATTGAATAGTTGTAGCTTTAGCTGTATAGAGAAGCTTTGAGACCACCAAACTTTCCATAATCTATTGAAGGCCCCAATGTGATGCTCAGGGGTGAGTCTGTGGTAGCCATGCATTTTGTTTTCTCATTATTTATTTTTGGGCTGTCCTGGCCACCTCTCTCTTTCACTTTGTCAAGGAGTTATTGGAGTCTGCTTGCATGATTCGAGGACAGTGATGTTGCCAGCAAAGTCTACATTGCTGGAGGTGTATCTCAGGATTCAGCTGGATTCCGCCTGTGCTTGTACTGCACAGTATGTAATCAATGACGATTAGAAAAAGTAGCAGCGACAGGACAAAACCTTGCTTAACACCTGACAGATTGCAGAAGAAACGAGTTTGGCCATCTGGTGTCTTTACACAGAACTTGCTATCTTCATAGAGTGCAACAATCAGTGAGACTATCTTTTCAGGGATTCTGTAATGCAGTAGGATCTTCCACAGACTTTGATGGTCCACTGAGTCAAATGCCTTCTCAAAATCAATGAATATCATATAGATTTTGGAGCGCCACTCTCTGCTTTCTTCTGTCAGTAGCTGTAGAGTAAATCTCAGGTCTGCACATGAATGGTTCAGTCTGAATCCATGTTGCTCATCACAAAACTGTAACTTTCAGGGATGGATATAAAAATACCTGAGAAGGTATTTTGAAGTACCTACCTCCACGTCTTCTCCCTCTAGATTACATTGACCTTTGATGACCTCTAAAAATCCTTGTTTTATAAAAGTGAAACCTTAAAATTTCTTAAGCCAAACTGGTCAACCATGACAAAAAAAAAACAACAAAAAGAGAAAAAACTCAATGAATAACAACAAATGAGACTGTGGCCAGTACAGAGAAAAGATGAAAAACTAAAACAACATGGATATTTTGGAAAAAATAAATATTGATCCAATTTATAATGTTCTTTTGAAAAATGAATTAATAGTTAATAAGGGAATTAAGATTTTGAAAAATCACTAGGGGTCAGGATTACCTACTAGACTGAAAAATATTGCTTCAATAATAGCTAACAATAGGATTATTTTGCAAACAGAATAATTAACTTCATTTCCATTTTTTTACTTTTTTCTCTGTTGCTTTGGTGTTCTCATTGAAGTAACTCTTAACGTCTGTCACCTAGGTGGATCAGTTGTGACAATTGTATTTTGTTAATATTGGTGGTGGTTTTATTTATTTTTAGTTTATTTTACTTTTTTATCTTTCTTCTGTGCTGAAGACGCCTTATTTACATACAGGCAAGATATCCACGTTGTTTTAGTTTTTCATCTTTTTTCTCTACTGGCTGCAGTCTTGTTTGTTGTTTTCCATTGAGTTTTTTTCTCTCTTTGTTGTTTTTTGTAAGTGAAACCTTGCAAAATAGATCTTCTATCTAAATGAAGCTTGGCCTCCTAAAAACAGTATTTTCAGCTTCACAACTTTGCTTAATCCTAATTTATGAGGTTTCTTAGATCTGCAAATTCATTTCCTAAATTTAGAGAAAAAAAACCATTGATATAGCTTAAAATTTTACTTAAACCCCAGGAATTGTATTTTCAGAACTGAAACCATAGAAAAGGAGAAAAACCACATAAAGTTAAGGTACAATGTTGTTTTGTCAAAATTTCAATAGGTAATAGACCTGTGAAGTAGGCAAATTTCTAAGGCATAAAAATCAGAAGAATGTTAACATAGTAGCTTAGCAATATCTTCCTGGAGTATGTTTTTGGCCCTGGATTCATTGCTACAAGTTTTGTTTTCCTAGCCTAACCACTTTCCAAGATAGCAAAAAGTAGCTTATCTAGAATTTTACCCATAATTAGCAAGAATGAAAGTGGATATATCATTTAATGCCTTTTTATGCTCTTTCATAATTTAATAATTGCTTCAGGAGGAAATTGCATCTTCAGCCCTAAAACGGACACTCCAAAGATATCTTTTTTTTTTAATCACACTAAAAAGTTACCAACACTAGAAAAAGGTATGAAAAGTGGTGAAATTCTATGGAAGATTTCCATACCCTTCATTGGTTAGGCTACTAGCTGACACAAGCAGTTACTGGTTGAGTAGGGTAAATAATTACCTTGTACTTTTGTTTTTGAGATTTCGTAATAACCCCTAGGCTACATAATCTTCAAACAACACGAAAAATCTTTGGTGTGTCAGTTGACTTCCGGTATTTATCTAGAAAAGAACCATCAGTGTCTGTATATAAGAAAAATAATTATGGAAGTAGAACAATAGTTTTCCTATTGTTAGCCATTCAGACTCTCCAACAACCATTTCTTAAACATACTTGACCCTGATAGTTTTTGTTATGTAAGGGGGGGGTAAACAACTACTCCAGAGCTCCCTTACTGTATATTTTATTTATTTTTTTTGTAGACCACAATGCCTTTCCATGATGTATAAATACAGTTTAAAAGGAGGCAATTCTTTTATTAGACAGTGAACCACATAATCTCCAGATCTTTTGGTCACATATACACTGTACTGTACTGTTTATTTGATTAATTCAACATAACAAAAAACATATACCCCCAACAGAGAGCAAAGCTCGTAAAATTGGGTAAAAAACAAAAAAAAACAAAACAAAAAAAAAACATTTTCTCATCATAACAAAAGAGATTATGGCCACCATACAGTGGCCATAATCAGCAGATAAAATCCATTATGTTACTGGTCACTGTAAGCTATATGTGGCCTAAATACCCAGAGACTATTTTGTTGTGTTTCAATGTTTAATAAAAGGATTCCCCCTTTTGAACTGTTGTTTATATCTCCTTTACTGGATAGATGCTGGAAGTACACTGCTGTTTGAATATTACATGGAACCAAAATGGGATATCCCCAGAGGCTATTGAGAAATCTCAAAAACAACAAGTATATGGGTATTTTTTAACCATATAACCAGTTAAGGGTAAATCATCCATAGAGTTTTTGGTCTCTGGATAAATTGAAACTCTTACCAGTGATAAATCTACTAATTCAGGAAGTTACACTTACATCCCAAAGGTTGTAGTCCTTTATTGTGAACTTTTGCAGTCTAACACACAGCAATTGTTTAACCATGTAATATATCAACAGCAGAGATATGCTGAAGCCAAAATATTGAATTGTCTAGTCAGAAATTTTACCAATGTTGTTTTTTCAACAATTCTATGGTTAAATTTTAAACTTCTTGAGGACAAGAAAAATAGTTCTTATGAGGGGTGTGTCAATGGAGCTTCTATGGATTGTATATCATTAAAACAAAGGTCAAACTCTGTAAGTTGTAGTAATGACCCTTATCATTAGTTCTACTATTACTATTTTTGTAAAGTATAGTTTTATGATGCTAGTAGGTAAATTTTTAGGTGTTCCAGTGAATAAATTATTAGAAATATCGAGGCAATATAGCACTTTCTATATTACCTAGACAGAAGTAAAAGCATTTTCTGCAATGAAAAACATAGATTTGTTGCACATTATAATAGGTTTAAGTCTTGCTAGAGATTGAAAAGTAAATTTGGTGACAGCTCAAATTCAGATGGTTCCCAACAAATTCAGCACTGTTGTTATGCAACAGCAAAATTTATTGTGGAGAAAATGTGCTCTTTTTTCTTCACATTAAACTTTTATTCACACACTACATATCAAAAATGGTGGTCTTGTGCTTTTAGAACATCACATGTTATTACTGCAGTTTATTTTTATGCAATGTTTGGTTCTGTCAACATTCCATGTGGGAGATTTTTTTCCCATTTAAAAAAAAACGAAAAACCTTCAATCAATGCACGTCTTTCAGACCCATGACTGCATCAACCACTTTATGCAAGCTTTATGAACTACTGTTCATAAAAGAGCTTGACGAAAAATCTTACATGGCTCCACATCAATTTGCCTTTCAAAATAGGATTTTATCTGCAGATGCTCTGCTTGATGCTTATTGTACAGGTACTTCCAGTGGCATAATTTCGTCAAAGTCCTGGGGGGAGGCAAAGTTGGAGCCAGTTTTCCCAAGTCAAGTGAAAATGACTTAAAAATGAGCCATATAGCACCATAAAGGCAAAGCTAAAAAATAAACTGAAACATTTCTGTGTATGCTTAAATTATGTATGCTAATCTGAGCTTTAGCAAGATTTTTGAAGATGCTAAATTTCAACCGGGGGGGGGGGAGTAACTACCAGTTAAGAAAAGAACCTGGCAAGGTGCCACCGCTCACCTTTTTATTACAATAATGTTGTCAAAGCTCAAGACCAGGGACATTTTTAACCATAGCTAAAGTTTGGACGAAATTTACAAAACTTTTAGTGTAAACATAGTACTTAAAAACTGGTCTTGATTTAAATGCTGAAAAGTGCAATGTATGGCTTTTTAGCTGGAAAGGCCTACTTTCTGATGAAATTGTACTTGGAAATTCAAACATCCACCTGTCTGACCAAATTATTTATCTTGGCATTCCCATTGGGAACTTTGTTTTTCACCATTGTGATCTCCAAACAGAAAACATCAAACACTGCATATCAGCCTTATATGCTTCCATAGTCTCTGCTAAGCTTTGTTTCAATTACTGCTATCTGCCAATGCTCTAGAGCACTGTTGCTCTCTCCTACATCCCATTCTAGAAGATTCTTACAAGTGCTGATAAATCGAAAATCTGCTCCACTTTCTTCCATTTTGCAAAACACCTAATAAGATATCCAATTCAGACATTTGATATTTCAAAATCTTTGCTAGTGTTGATAACTTGTTTATGTGGCTACAAAAATAAGATACCTATGTGGCCCATTTGAGGGCTCAAGATGCAATTTCCCCCAGAAGTGATTATTAGATTAAGAAAGAGCATAAATAGGCATCAAGTAATGTTTTTACTTTCATCCTAGCTAAATCATGTTGTATACTGCAAATTTACCAGCTATGCATGTGATCTTGGTTGCTATAAACATCTTGTTCTGACTCAGAATATCCAAGGGGTGAAGGTTTAATATTGGACAGAAATCGCAAAACAAAAAAAAAGAAGGTCATCCTTTAGGATTTGAAGAAGTTTCTATTTTTTTTAAACATAGCCTATTAA